>NC_139635.1:9154673-9244673 GCF_964638095.1 Poromitra crassiceps
CTGGACCTTCAGACACAAGGTAAGATGACTGGTTATACTGGAAGCCAGCCCCCAAACTGAGGGGGGGGGGGAGTCAGAGGAATGATGGGGGATGTGACACATACCTGTTACCACTCATGACTGTTACTGTCTTTCAGAGGCTGTAGCAGGCTAAGTTTGTTACTGTCTTTCAGAGGCTGTAGCAGGCTGAGTTTTGTTACTGTCTTTCAGAGGCTGTTGCAGGCTGAGTTTTGTTACCGTCTTTCAGAGGCTGTAGCAGGCTGAGTTTGTTACTGTCTTTCAGAGGCTGTAGCAGGCTGAGTTTGTTACTGTCTTTCAGAGGCTGTAGCAGGCTGAGTTTGTTGCTGTCTTTCAGAGGCTGTAGCAGGCTGAGTTTGTTACTGTCAAGCCGTCACCACACTGCAAGATTGGCTAAAGTGGCTGCACGCGACATACACACCAATCACAATAAAACTGTACCCACCTCCGACACAATGTTGTTCCAAGATGTGGGTGCCATGGTACTCCTAATTATTATGTAGTTTCCAATACCGAGCCCTTATTCACATCTTCACAACAACTGAGGGTTTATATATCATAGTGCAATTAATAATCTATTCACGACAAAGAGAGTAGGCGACATCACATTGTAGGTGGTGTGTGTGTGTGTGTGTGTGTGTGTGTGTGTGTGTGTGTGTGTGTGTGTGTGTGTGTGTGTGTGTGGGGGGGGGGGGGGGGGGGGGGGTGTTCCTATATCTTAAAGGGGGTCATCACAGAAACAAGTTTGAGAAACCACTGCTGTAGGCCTACCTGGTGGAAAATGATTGAATGAGTTTCCAGTACCCAGCTGTCTGTCTGAAGACTGATTGTTTTAAAGATCCTCCTCCAGACTTCAGTAAAGAACCTGAACCTTCAGACACAAAGTAAGAGGACTGGTTGTACTGGACCTGATGCAATATAATTCAATGAGATTGTATTTATGAAATCAAGCTAGTCGTAAAGATATCAAAGAAAGTCATGAAAGGGAAAAATAACTGCTCACGTCACTGATCTACAAAACAACCAAAATGGATGTTTATTTGGTTTATGTAACAAATGATTATTCGTTCACAACTATCTACTAATTCCAAGTGTGTGTGTGTGTGTGTGTGTGTGTGTGTATGTGTGTGTGTGTGTGTGTGTGTGTGTGTGTGTGTGTGTGTGTGTGTGTGTGTGTGTGTCAAACATCTGTATTTCCAGGGGTCAGTACCACAGGCAGAGAGCAGAGTCTCCAGAACCCAGCTGTCTGTCTATGAAGAGTGATTGGTCTAAAGGACTACCTCCATTCTTCAGTAATGAACCTGGACCTTCAGACACAAGGTAAGAGGGACTGGTTTTACTGAAAGCTAGTGGCCCCCAAACTGAGAGGGGATGGGGGGGGGGGGGGGGGGGCTGTGTCAGAGGAACAGTGTTGGGCAAGTTACTTTAAGTTAGTAACTTAAAATATTTTTTTTATTCTATTTTTATCCCCCATTAGTGCTAATAGTGCTAATTTAATTTATTTATCCTGGTTGCTACTCCACCCTCTGCCGATCTGGGGAGAGCCAAAACTGGCTCCATGCTTCCTCCGAGACATGGGCAGTTAGCCAGCCGCTTCTTTTCACCTGACAGGGGAAGCTTCACCGGTAGGACATCGCACGTGGGAGGTTCACGCTATTCCAACCATTTCCCCTCCCTCCGAACAGGCGCCCTTAACGACCAGAGGAGGAACCACATTAGCAACCAGGATATTGCATGTTTTTGGCCGGGAGGCACGGGAAGAACATGCAAATTCCACACAGAAAGGCCCTTTTGCCGACCCCACCCGGGCGGTGGGCACTCGAGGACATGCGGACGGGCACGCATTCCTTCAGCGTTCACAGCGTCCCAGGTGGGAATCGAACCCAGGATCTTCGAGCTGTGAGGCGACAGCGCTTACCACTTCACCACCGTACCCCCCCTAAATTAGTAACTTAGTTACAGTTACTAGTTACTGTAACTAAGTTTACTTTCCAGGTAACTAGTTACTAGGAAAGTTTTACTCTCAATTCTCTTATTAATGCACACACATTATTTTGGGGTTGCTGTGGCACAGTGTGGAACAAGACAACTGTCAAATTTGACCATTGTACCCATTATCACTATGATGAAAAGTAGTGAAACAAGAAAACACAACATTTAGGCATTGAGGCATATTTATTGTTGCCTTCAAAACAAGCCTTCAAAAAGTAGCCAGTACACTTTTGGCAGTGTATAATTAACAACTGTATCAGTAGTAGTCTATAATATCCTGGCTGAACAACATAAACACTGGGGTTACCCTTTGTAACAGCGGAGTGACAGTGAGCAGCAGAGCCCAGCGCTGCAGATAGGGACAGAGCAGAGCCCCAAAGCAGCCGCTCGTCACGGCTGCCTTTAATAGCAGTTCATCTCCAAATGGCAGCAGACTTGCAGGCATTTTTTCTTTTTCCATTTCATGACCAAACAACGCGAAACACACCGTGAACACCCTCCAACGCGAGGGGAATATTATAGGGATAATATTTATACAGTCAATAGGCCTACACCTATCCAAATTACGCATGGGAAGAATTACAGCATACACAAAGTGTATTAAATGGACAGCAAGACGGGAATCTGGTTTGATTGATCTAACGCCCAGGCATTGCCAGGCCACACCTGTGAATAATTCTGGTGGTTAATACCGCCCAAATCCCGTTTGCGCCGCGCATAAATGATTTGGCACGCCTCTAATCTGCGTTTGCGCCCGTTGTTGTGACGAGTTATGCATCCCCGCACCACCATGCATCGCCACCATATTTTGGGGCTGTTTTAACTTAAAAACAGGGGGGTCACGTCTACCAAAACAATTATATCATTTTTAAACAGTTATGTTTCTGTATAAATCATTACAAATTATGTTCCCGTGAGGTGGGGATGCGTTTTGCTGCTGCCTGGCGGGGGTGCAAAACTCAGCATAACATCTGGACAGCGGACTGCAATCTTCCCTGCTTTAGGCACGCACAAACAGGTGTGCAAGCGCTAATAGGGGATATCGCCTGTACGAAGATAGGGCCCTGGATCTCGAAGTTGCTGCAGTCTTCAATGTAAAAAATATTATTATTATCATTATTATTATTATTATTATTATTATTGTTCAAGCAAGATGACCCAACTTCAACTCACTTCCTGTCATTCTGTCACGTGGGTTTGCCCATGGCTTTCACGGCCACGGCCACTTAAGAGGTTTTCGGCAGGTGTGAGTCTATTAGAGTCAATGGGAAAAGTCAACGTGATCTCAGATTATGACAGATCCTTTCGCCCACATATTCATTAAAGTAAATATTCGGCCCATTCTCAGAAGTCACATATCTTCTGAATATTCTGACACAAAAATGGCGTTTTTCAGACAGCCAGATCAGGAGAAAATTAAACTTGTTCAACACCTGTCTCTGTCTCAGTAACACACTCCCGAGATTTGGCAACAGGAACTCATGTTAGCAGGGAACGATTAGCTAAAGCTACATGTGAAGTTTGTTGATGTAGTAGATAAATCTGTGGTTGGAAAAATTATTTTTTGAGTGGAATATCTTAGTTTCAACTATATTGAGCTAACAAGGGGCAGCTTTGTGTTTATATGTGTGGTTTGTGTGGAGTTTGGGAACTCACAATCTCTATTTCAAGTTAGCTTGCTAGGTCAGCACTAACCCCGCGTCACCAGGCACAGCCCTCTCACAACACTTCAGGGGAGAGGTGACCACGTGACCATTTAGGAGACTTGCTGCTACCATTTGTTAAGAATGGCAGAGCCTGCAGTGACCCATCTAGTAGTATAATATCTATGGCAATAAATAATTATGCCTAAAATGTCTGACAGCTTTAGATTGGCTAACAGCTACTGATGTTATCAAACATTTGGGCACAATATGAATCATACAAACATTGAATCAGGATTCAAGTGTACAGGACAATTTCTTATGAACATGAGCCTTACTCTTTTTAAATAAATGTGAGAGCTTAAAAATACATGTTATGCTACACATACTATCTTGTAACCGCATGAAACATTCTGTACACACACACGTTCAGCTAGCTAGCTAGCAGTTGGTTCCTTTAGCAAACAGGCTAACGTTACCTATAACAACTAAAACAGTCCAGGGTGTTCAAGCTAACATTATCTAATGTTATCAATGTTATAAATCTATCTAACATTATGAATGTTAGATCATCAGGTTGCATGCTAATGTGGGCAAATATCTAGCTAACATCACTGTTTGGATGCTGCAGCCAATCATAATGCGTGAAGTTGTGGTGTCAGCTGTAGTCGCTGGACCCCAACTACTTCCAGTAGGGCGAGTAGATCTGGTACTCACACCGGACCTCGGCTGCCCCCTCGGATACCACTCCACCATTTTTCTAGTTTGCTCACACACAATTCAATCACGGTTCCTGAAATATTTGGATACTGTTTTTTTTTTGTTTTTTTTCCCCCCGATTTCTTATCCCATTTTTATCCCCCAGTAGTGCTCATTTTTGGTTTCAATCCTGGTTGCTACTCCATCCTCTGCCGATCTTGGGAGAGCCGAGACTGGCTCCATGCTTCCTCCGATACATGGGCAGTCACAAGGCCGCTTCTTTTCACCTGATAGAGGAAGCTTCACCGGTAGGACATAGCACGTGGGAGGTTCACGCTATTCCAACCAGTTACCCTCCCTTTGAACAGGCGCCCTTAGCGATCAGAGGAGGAACCACATTAGCAACCAGGATGTTGCATGTTTTTGTGAAGGGGGTTCCTATATGAAGGAAACCCCCGGGAGGCACGGGCAAACATGCAAACTCCACACAGAAAGGCCATTTTGCCAACCCCACCCGGGCGGTGGGCACTCAAGGACATGCGGTGTGTGGACGGGCACGCATTCCTTCAGCGCTCACCTCGTCCCCAGGTGGGAATCGAACCCACGACCTTCGAGCTGTGAGGCTATAGTGCTAACCACTGCACCACCGTACCTCCTGGAGATACTGTTTTGACAAAAAAAATAATTACCCAACTTTAGTATTCACTTGAACCACACGCATTCCCAGAAGTCTTTGTAGTTGTAGTTGTGGCGCTGCACTGGATGTTTGCACGTAGTTGTGTCACATGTCAGGGTATGGACTAGTAACTGTAGAACCTTGAAACATTTGCTGTGAATGAGCAAATTCAAATGTGTGTGTGTGTGTGTGTGATAATATAACTTATTATATGACCATTGACCTAATATCTGATGTTTTCCCCCCCAGGGTTGACCAGGAGATGTCAGAGGTTCCCAGTGGGCAGTCTGACCACAAGCATCAAACAGACTTGGACTCCATATTTATCGTGTGTAAATTAACAACACCTTTTACTTCACCAAGTGAAATGCAAAACAAACATACATGGCCCCTATCTTCCCACTGGCCTTAGGCGCCAAACTGGCATTAAACGCAAAAAAACACGCTTTGCGCCTGCCTCAGGAAGATAGCATCATGTTTTTAGGCCCCGAAATGCGCTTTACACCAAAGAGGCGTGGCGCAGTGCCAGAATAGGCCAGAATGGGCGTTTCGGTCTTAAATACTGGCCTAACGCTATCTTCCCCCCTGGCGTTAATTTAGCATTTAGCGCTTTCCAAAACCAGGCCTCATTCAGTGCGCCGGCGATATTTCTGTGCATAATTGCGCGCAGCTCTGCTCTGCCATCTCACTCTCTCTCACTCTCTCTCTCGCACGTCAGACAGGCACAATGACCGATGAAAAAAAAGTTGTTATACCGTAGTTTTGAGCCCCTGTCATTCAGAGGCTGTTGCATCATCCTACCTGTTCAGTGGGGAAGAAGAAAAGGTAGCGAGAGAAAACAATATCATTCTGCCCAAACTTTCACCAATGTAATCATGACATCCAGGGATAGGCTATATTTTTTCTAGCCGATGCGTTTAGAACATTCTTTTCACTTTGATCTTGCTATAGTGTAGCATATTTACATCCTTGCTGTATTTAAACTGCAGTTTGATTGGTTTGAGAAGCATAATAATACGGAATAATATATATGGAGACGGGGATGAAAGAGGGAGGGGGGAGCTCAGAGCGCTTTGGTCGGCTTTTCTGACCGGACTGGATCGCTCCGTGGAATGGAACATGAAAGGGACATTGTGATTCATTTACTGCACTTCTCCAATGAGCACGGTGTGAATAATTCTACGCTTAAAAGGCATGGTTATAATGCTTAAGGCCACATGTAGCGCCGACAGGAGAATAGGCAGTGCGCCGGTCCACGCCCACTAATATAGGCCGCACCTGGCGCTAAGCGCTAATTCAAGGTCAGTGGGACGATAGAGCCAACAGTCTCCATGCTACAGTTTTTAGACCAACAGGCTTTCAGTCTATGCACGATTGTTTTGATGTTGTGTTCCACAAGTTTATTATGAAAGTTTGATCGTTATGTTATTCTGTTGCAGCTTCTTGAGTGGAACATCATCAACTTTGTAAAGAAAGAGCTGAAGACGTTCCAGAGGGCTCTGAGTGCAGATTCCCCAGAATGCTTAGAGAGTCAGAGGGAGGATGAAGACGTGGACGGTGAGGAGGGAGAGCAGAGGAGGAGCAGCAGAGAGGCTTTTCTAGACATCACACTGCTCTTCCTGAGGAGAATGAAGCAAGAGGAGCTGGCTGACTCTCTGCAGAGCAGTAAGAAGCTTTGAACATGTTTGCCTTTCTTTCTGCAGCTGTAAATACAGACATGTCTAAAACCAGATTGGAAGGTCAATGAGCAAAGTCGCCCATGAATAATCTGGTCAAATGATGTGGTGTCGTGCTGCACATGATAATAGAAATATGGGGAAAAAAGAGAAAACGACAACACAACAGTTGCCTTTCACTTTGAGCGAGAAACACGTTGATATTGTGCATTGAGCTCCACCCACAATCAGGATCTATGTCAATTTCCACTGAGCTGAATAGATGCCAGGAGCTGCAGTTTTACAAACATTTACCAGGACTCATCACATTTACTGTAACATTCACTCATTGATGTTATTTTGTTATTTCATTCAGAAACTCCTGCTGCCATTTGCCAACGTAAACACAAATCTAACCTGAAGGAGAGGTTTCAGTGTTTGTTTGAAGGCATCGCAAAAGCAGGAAACCCAACAGTTCTGAACCAGATCTACACGGAGCATTACCTCACAGAGGGAGGGAGTGGAGAGGTCAATCATGAACATGAGGTCAGACAGATTGAAACAGCATCCAGGAAACCAGCAAGACCAGAAGCACCAATCAAATGTGAAGACGTCTTTAGAGATAAACCATTCAAAACATTGATGACAAAGGGAGTGGCTGGCATTGGGAAAACAGTCTTAACACAAAAGTTCACTCTGGACTGGGCTGAAGACCAAGCCAACCAAGATATACAGTTCATATTTCCATTCACATTCCGAGAGCTGAATCTGCTGAAAGAGAAAAGGCTCAGCTTGGAGGAACTTCTTCATCATTTCTTTCCTGAGACCAAAGAACCAGGAATCTGCAGGTTTGACAAGTTCCACACTGTGTTAATCTTTGATGGTCTGGATGAGTGTCGGCTTCCTCTAGACTTCCAGAACAACAAGATCCTGACTGATGTCACAGAGTCAACCTCAGTGGACGTGCTGCTCACAAACCTCATCAAGGGGAGACTGCTTCCCCTTGCTCGCATCTGGATGACCACACGACCTGCAGCAGCCAATCAGATCCCTCCTGAGTGTGTTGACATGGTGACAGAGGTGAGAGGCTTCACTGACAAACAGAAGGAAGAGTACTTCAGAAAGAGATTCATAGATGAAGAGCAGGCAAACAGAATCATCTCCCACATCAAGACTTCACGAAGCCTCCACATCATGTGCCACATCCCCGTCTTCTGCTGGATCACTGCTACAGTTCTGGACCATGTGTTGAGAACAGATGAAACAGGAAACCTGCCCAAAACCCTGACTGAGATGTACATCCACTTCCTGGTGGTTCAGTCCAAACAAGGGAATGTCAAGTATCGTGGGAGAGCTGCTACAGATCCACTCTGGAATCCAGAGACCATAAACATGATGATCTCTCTGGGAAAACTGGCTTTTGAGCAGCTGGAGAAGGGCAACCTGATCTTCTATGAAGCCGACCTGACAGAGTGTGGCATTGACATCACAGCAGCCTCAGTGTACTCCGGAGTGTTCACACAGATCTTTAAAGAGGAGCGTGGGCTGTACCAGGACAAGGTGTTCTGCTTTATCCATCTGAGCATTCAGGAGTTTCTGGCTGCTCTTTATATCTTTCTGAGATTCATCAACATTGGTGTTGATTTACTGAGTGTAGAACCGTTGTCGTGTTATGCATCTTATATAAAACACCTCTACCAGGATACTGTGGACAAGGCCTTAAAGAGTCCTAATGGACACATGGACTTGTTCCTCCGTTTCCTCCTGGGACTTTCACTGGAGACCAATCAGACTCTTCTGCAGATACAGCCAATAAGTAGCTCGCAGACCAATCAGGAAACAGCCCAGTACATCACGGAGAAAATCAGAGAGAATCTATCTCCAGAGAGAAGCATCAATCTGTTCCACTGCCTGAATGAGCTGAATGACCATTCTCTAGTGGAGGAGATCCAACAGTACCTGAGATCAGGAAGTCTCTCTGAAGAAAAACTCTCCCCTGGTCAGTGGTCAGCTCTGGTCTTCATCTTACTGTCATCAGAAGAAGAACTGGACGTGTTTGACCTGAAGAAATACTCTGCTTCAGAGGAGGCTCTTCTGAGGCTGCTGCCAGTGGTCAAAACCTCCAATAAATCTGTGTAAGTACCTGGATAATTGCATATAAATATGTGAAATTATATATTATACAGGAGAGAAATACTTCCAATGTTATTATTTGTTTGTATTCTTTTCTCCTTCAGGCTGAGTGGTTGTCAGCTGTCAAATAGAAGCTGTGAAGCTCTGGCCTCAGTTCTCAGCTCCCAGTCCTCTAGTCTGAGAGAGCTGGACCTGAGTAACAACGATGTGCAGGATTCAGGAATGAAGCTGCTCTCTGCTGGACTGGGGAGTCCCCACTGTAGACTGGAGACTCTCAGGTCAGTATTACTGATACTGTTAAAGAGGTTACAGTTTAAATTCTGGCTTATAAGCACAATACTGTCAGTGAAGTGAGTGGAGAACTCTTATGGGAAAGTTTGCACAAGTAGTCCAGGTCCCAGTTGCACAAAGCACCTTAGGTTAAGATTTCCCTTAGAGTCAGAGTTAAGGTGTCCATAAAATAGAATCGGCTGCACAAAACACCCTTAAATCTTGTGCTTATGTTTTCCTTAAAATGTTTAACCTTATGGAGAAGATTTAAGGGTGTTTTGTGCAGACTTGGTGAGGGACTGCCGGCCGCCACACCTTTTATGAGCTGTCGGTGCGTTTCTCAAAGTCGTGGTTAATATATATCTGACCAGGCCTATTTGAACATTTTCGTTGCCTATTTGAAGACTTCCGTTGCCATATTGGAGTTTTCGTTTGGTTTATTTATTAAGTTAATCTACAGTTAATTTGGCAGGTTTTTGAGTTATTATTTTAGTTTTTTAAGTGATGACGATAAATAAGAGCCACGGCTAAAACAGACAGTCGCTGTAGAGCTTTTCAACTTATGCACAGCAGGTCTATCACAATTCAGTCACAGCAAGGATAAATCTAATAGACTTTAATTAACTGGTGATAACTAATAACTAAATAACTAACTAACTCAATAAATAAGTGATAAGCTTTTGTGCATACTTTCATGAGATGAGGAAGTTTATTACTCTATATTACTCTATATATTTTGTAGTTGTCATAGACTGTGCTCCATACTTGATTGCTCTATTGCTGACAAAAATGTGTTATTGTAAGTCGCTTTGGATAAAAGTGTCTGCCAAATGACGTAATGTAATGTAATATTCTCTACTCTTTATTTCTTAGTTATTTAGTATTTCATTCATACCTAAACTATTTAGTTTATTGACAAATATATTTTCCAAAGGCAAACATCGGCTGTTCACTCTCATTTAAATAAGCAGAGCTTTGTAAATCCCAAAAATCAAGATCCATTGAAGAACCATACAGTACATGTAATTGGTTCAAGTATACATACTACTGCATGCGCTGGGACGCGTCATCAGTGATGTTAACTGGGGTCGTGGGGTGTTTCGGGTCTGTCAACATCATACACCCTCGCCCAGTAGACCCAGCCGAGGCCGATTACGACCCCGACCCGCGTCCCAGAAGCAGCCGCTCACGGATCAGCCTTCCAACTCTGTCTGCAACGTTGCCCGCGGGAGGGTTGATCACGCCCAATCCGCTGCAATAGAGTTTAGTGCTACACCGCAATATTGTGAGACCTTCGGTGCATGGAGGTCTAAGGCCCTGTGGGGTGATTCCAGGCCGGGCACCTCCTTCGTCTCACCAGAACCTCCTGTGGCAAAAGGCAATCCTACCATGCCGTACCATAGGCAGGGAGGATGCCTCAAGGAGGCCTGTGCGCTGCACGTCATACACCTGCGACGAGCACCTCGCTCTAGCCTGAAGGACCCCAGGCCGCGCCGATGTTTACGCAGATTTTCAGGAGGCTGATCCGTAGCGTTTGTGGATTTCTCCCTCACGAGAGAGCCAGGCTGGGGTGCTAAAACCCATCCCGTACCGGATGCCGTCTCTCCGACCGTCAACTGTCTCTCCAGCTTGTCACCAAACTATACTTGGTTGTCACCTAGTCTTTTTTATTCTTTTTTATTCTTTTATTATTAATTATTCCCCGAAATAATTAAATTCATTTTTTACCTAAGTATTACACAGTTTACACCATCCTTTTTGTTGGTGTTACTGTAATACATGCCAAAAAAAAAATCTATTAACTGGCAAGTTGTGACATCAGGGTTCAGCACGAACAGAAACCTGAACCTCAGATTTCAAACCATAAACTTTAATTAACTGCTGATAAAATACAATAATAAATAATTACATACATACATAAATACATACATACATACATACATACATACATACATACAAACATAAAAATAATAATTGACAGAAGATCAACAAGAAAAAAATCTTTGGATTAGATACATCTGAATGAGAGAAATCCTCACTAGATATTCGCTCAGCCGAGCATCAACCCATCGCCAGATCAGGCAGACAGGTTACAGCGCAGATAACATGGGTGAACTGGTTCCTCAAAGGCAGATGGCTGAGGGGGAACTATACACACTATTATAATTACTATTTACTATAATTACTATTTTCCAAATCTCTAAATGGATGAAAAATTATCCATTGTATTTGAGCAGTTTAGTAGCCTAATTAACCTTTAGAATATTGTTTTGTCCCTGGAATAATCTTTTCTTTTCTTTCTCTCTTTCTCTCTCTCTCTCTCTGATATTAGCAAGTGGTAATTTGGCTCCATTAATTTGGTAAAAAATAAAACAAAACCCTCTCTCAGAAAACAGGGGAGGGAGGAGGAGAAGACAGAGCAGAACGCTATACAACGTTTCACAAGCTCAAAATATATTTGGCTCTTTATTGCTTCCATAATACTGGGGCTGGGCGATACGGTTGAAATCAATATCACGATAGTCACAGGGGTCAATTCAGTCACTATGGTTCATGTAATCAAAGTCACATTTAGTAATCCAATTACCATATTATATGTGTATTTACCTGTGTGTGTGTGTGTGTGTGTGTGTGTGTGTGTGTGTGTGTGTGTGTGTGTGTGTGTGTGTAGGCTGTCAGGCTGTCTGCTCACAGAGAAAGGCTGTGCTTCTCTGGTCTCAGCTCTGAGCTCCAACCCCTCCCATCTGAGAAAGCTGGACCTGAGCTACAATCATCCAGGAGCCTCAGGAGTGTCGCTGCTCTCTGCTGGACTGGAGGATCCACACTGGAGACTGGACTCTCTCAGGTATTGAGAGTTAACGTCTGCTAGAATGCTGAGAGTCACTCCGTCGCTCCATCCCTCTCTCTTTCTCCACGCATCCGAGTCCATGCCGACTCGAGAAACTAGTTTAAACAGAAGTACTCGTCCGTGGTGTCCGTAGTTACACCTCCACTCGGGAGTATATGGAGTGGCTTCTTCAGCTCGCGCACCCCAGGAAATTTACCTACCTAGCCTATAGGAAAATCATGTCGTATCATTTTGTGCACAGAATGGCTCCAACGAGACTGGCACTGGAAGCAACTCTAAGATCAAGGTGACACAGTAATTTACACATCATAACATGTAGACATTCGATTCCATCCCTATCATAATTGCAATCAGGTTTAAAGGGGTATGCTGATTTTAAAATACACCTTCAAAAATAAAAGACTCGATATCTTTCTTTTTTCTTTTTAAATCTGCGTAGGTATATCACATTCTATATCAGGCCTTTTCGACTGGTGGCCCGGGGGCCAAATCCGGCACGCCAATCAAGTCACAATGGCCCGCAGACCAGTTCTGAGGGGGGGGAGAAATAAAAAATATCCTCTCTCTCTCCCTCTCTGCCCCCTCTCTCTCCTCTCTCTTTCCCCTCTCTAGACGACACAGAGGCTTCATCAGCAGATAAAAATCAAGTCATGTTTCTGTTTTTCATCTGTGGATTGATTTTGATGTGTAATTATTTTTTAATTTATGTTTCTGAAAACAAAATCAAAACATTGACCATGAGGCTATGATTAGGCTAGTTTTGCAATGTAGTAAAATCTAAGATTTTACTGTGGTGGCGCTGATGATAATAATAGAGCGGACATGTCTGGCCCCCGGGCCCTTAGCTTTCTGACAATGTGGCCCCCTGAACAATATAGTTGAATATGCTTGTGTGCATTAGTGTCTTTAGGATGATTGAATGTTTGTATGATTCATGACCGATGTTGACAGACAATTCCCCCCAACGTTGATCACATTCCCCAGGGTGGCTGGTTAATCAGCTAGCTATGGTACTAGCTAGCTAGCAACTCGTCTGTTAACAAGCAAGCTAACAATTACCTAATATTTGCCAAAACAGTCGCAAGGTACCCGCCCTATGAGCCACAGGGCCAATTTCGTAGCCCCAGGACAGCACCCCCAGCCTCCCTCTACCCGCCCTGTGACCTTCATGGTCGGCCTCAGAGACCCAACAGCCCCCTCACCCCCACCCACCCTCCAGCCCACTTCTACCCCGACTTAGGGGGAGACTACCCACCTTCCATGTATCTGCCCAACTGCATACGCATACCCACTATTACGCACCCCTCCCCAGGCTACACACAGACCCCCGCCCCACCAGGACCTTGTGCCCTTGGTATTCCAATCTAAACGTTGTGGTCCTGGTACTACTACCATCCTCCAGGGACCTACGTTACCCACTGGTCAAATGGGGCTGGCACACTTAAAGGAGAATTTTACACCCTGGACCTTAACACTTTGAGTGCCACGGCCCTTGGGCAAAAGGTTGCTGTACTGTGCCACATAGGCCGCAATGCATTTTAATATAGCCATATCATTTTTTGTGTTCCTCTTATATGGACAACCAATAGCCTCAATGAAACTTTGAACCCTTCTGTTTCATTAAAAAAAAAAACTGTTTATAAACCGTTCCATTTTGGAAATACACCCCTCTGAAAAAGAGTGTTTTCGACCGAAAAGAGCATGCTGAAATTAGTTTCTGAGATAATCACATCTTTATGTTAGAAAGGCGACAGAATGAATTCTGATTTGAGTTGAACAAAATGCTATAGCTGAAATGAAAGGTTAGAATGTCTAGTTTACCTGCGGGAAAAAGTATGTCAAAAGAAACTACACATTGAAAGCTTTCATTTGATGTGTAACATAATAACAATATTCAAAACACAACATGTCCTGCACTGTTTTATCACCCCTTGTTTTATCATTCAAGCACATCATTGACTCTGAAGCTAATATTTTCTGATATAATGACACCTCAAAAATAATTTCCTTCAATAAAAGAGTGAAAACAAAGGAATTTTGTTTGGCCAAATAATATGTTTTAGCTGCAACCAGCAGCGCTGGCCCCTGCGTGCGCAGACCCTACACCTTCTTGCTGGTCTTGATTTACTGCTGGTGGGCATCAGATAGCCTATTCTAGCTTGTTTGCTCTCTATGCATCGAGCCTGCTGTTGTATGCTGTTAGTGCCCTGCGTGCCCCACCCCCCTCCTCCTCCTCCTCCGTGGTGGGAGGAGTCGAGTGTCTCTGCTGCGGTTTGCTCTGAGTTTGATCTGCACTGAAAAGTCCGCTGCCTGCATCCCCCCGCTTTTTTACAGCGTGTCCTCGGCTCCCAGCTGAGAATAATGTAACTTTTCAGAAAGACGCTGGTGTCGCCGTGTCGGCAACTAAATCATATGGATGGACTATCGCAGCCGACACGGATGGGGCTCAATTGTGGCAGCAGATGACTGCTTTTCACAGGCACAGCTAACGTTATGCTTCAAGCATATCGATGCGATTTCCGCGTTTCCTCATGACTTCTTCTCTCTTTTCTCCTGGCCTTTGTCTAATCGGGAGGGCACTGTCGCCACCTAAGGGTTCTGTAAAATAGTTTAGACACATTCAATAGCTCCCATATTGTAAGAGGCGATGTAAGAGGCTTAGATCGACATCCCCCCGTCAAAATATGAATTTGGAGTTATTGACGCCATTTGGCGTCGCTGGCAGCCTACGGTAAATTTCTCCTGACGCCATTTGGCGTCGCTGGCACTCAATGTGTTAAATATGATTTTTAAGTCACCCTGACAACTTCGGTTTGATTAGCATCAGCAGAAACGATAATCAGTTTTGAACTGCGACCTGAAAATGAAGAAAACGGGGCATGTGAAATGCCTGTATTTATGTCTTGTAAAAAGCTTATTTTCCGACGCACATCGGCTGGGGCGGCTTTAGCTCAGGAGGTAGAGCGGATCGGCCAATGACGCAAGGGTTGGCGGTTCGATCCCCGCTCCCTCCCAGCTGCTGTCGTTGTGTCCTTGGGCAAGACACTTAACCCTCCTTGCTCCCGATGGTGTGTAGGCACCCTGCGTGGCAGCCTGCCGCCATTGGTGTATGAATGGGTGAATGTAGACTATCTACTGATTGTAAAGCGCTTTGGATAAAAGCGCTATATAAATGCAGGCCATTTACCATTTACCACTCATATGCTTATTATATCAGAGAGAGAACGAGATAAGAGTGATCTAACGTACCTCCGTGCTGCCGGCAGCCTGCTCTGTTTGCTGTCCGTCAAATAGATAGCAGCTCCCGATGTATTCCCGGCCGCTGCTTGTAATCCATATATGACGTTATTCCATATGGACGGCCATTGAATTCAAGTGAATCGTCCATAATCTTGAAATCAGATAAATATCTGCTAGGCTAGGCAGGCTAAGCTACACAACAAACTGGATGCAAGTCAACTACCACCGTATTACCAAACAGAAGAAGAAAAGAAGTACATCTGGGGCACTAATGGCTTATTTCTGAAGGAGTAGGTGTAGAAATTGTATCCGGTCTGAGAATGTACATCTGGCAGTCTGAGACTGTACATCGTGGGCAGGGAGCTGGGCTCTCCGGCTCTGCAGTTTGATGTATCTCGTAAGAAGTGGTTTTAGATCGTCTACGCCCCCGCAGAAGATAGCATAATGCCAGGATTTAAGGTGGCACGCCTGAGTTTAGCTGGCCACAGCCAAATCTGCACCACCAGTCTGGAGCGCATCTTGAGGCATGGCTGCACAGGCCCAAATTGGCAGCTGCGAGGGGTGGAAAATATCAGATGATGACCTGGGCAGTCGCAAACGCTGTTTTGCGCAGCTCGACAAGGGGTCATCCCTATGTTCCCCGGGTCCTATGTTCCCCGGGTCCTATGTTCCCCGTTTTTGTGGGACCGGGGAACATAGAACCCTTGACCACCCGCAATGCCGACCTTAGGTTTAGGCGTGGGGGTGGGAGAGGTTAGGTTTTGGGTTAGGGTCTGGGGGAGGTTAGGTTTAGGCATGGGGGGAGGTTAGGTTTGGCGTGGGGGCTGGGAGAGGTTAGTGAAAAACGGGGAATATAGAACCCGGGGAACATAGAACCCGGGGAACATAGACATGATCCCCTTGACAAAGGTGGACGATCGGGCACTGGATCATTATCAGCCCTGTTTGGGAGAGCGAAGACCAAGTTCAAGATGGAACTCGACAAAGCTAAAACTTTGGTGTAGTTCAGTGTGATTTCCCCACATTCGGTATGATTCTTGGTTGAGAGTAATAGACCTAGGACATATTCAAATTATTTTTTATCAGAGCCTCAAAAGTAGTACTCCTCACTCTGCCATTTTGGATCCCCCCACCGCAGCGCATTGTCCTGTCCATAGACGGATTATGACTTCACGGGCCCCTGGGCATGCCCCCCTCACGGGCCCCCCCTCACAGCGCAAAAATTTTTTTTTTTTTTTTTTTTTTTTTTTTTTTTTTTTGCCCCCCGATTTTTTTTTATCCAGAATGCAACTCGGGCAAGTTATCAGATATCTGCACTGATTGCAAAGGGTGGACAGCTTTTTCATGTGGTGACTTTGTGAAACAGTGTCTGAATGTGGCTGCAGATATACTGTGTTCACTCCTGAGATTGCATCCCTGCAAATTGTCATGGCAAATTGTTTACAAAAGATGAACAATAAAGCTGATTTTCAAAGTACCTTGAGGATTTTTCAAGTTGTGAATTAAGTCAAATTTCTCTCTTGATTACAAAGGTGGAAAATACAACTGTTTTTAACTGGGTGTTTACTGATTAAATGTTTAAGCTCCCCACAAATGCAGATGTTTTTTTTTAAATATATATAACCAATTGCAAATTATTACAATTACCACTCAGATAAAAAGTAGATTATTATATTGAAATGTTATTTTAGATTTAGAATGTTAATTTTCTATAAAACACAATACATTTTAATGTAATTCCACAACGTTTATTTTTGGCCCTCGGCCCTCCACCCAGATTGAGTTTTGGCCCTTCATGGGAAAGAATTTGGGCACCCCTGAGCTAGTCTCTTCGCAGGCCGCCTGCGAAGTGAGCTCAGGGGCCCATAAGCTAGAGTCTCAGCTGCGAAGTGAGCTCAGGGGGCCCATAAGCTAGAGTCTCAGCTGCGAAGTGAGCTCAGGGGCCCATAAGCTAGAGTCTCAGCTGCAAAGTGAGCTCAGGGGCCCATAAGCTAGAGTCTCAGCTGCAAAGTGAGCTCAGGGGCCCCATCAGTTAGAGTCTCTTCGCAGGCCGCCTGCGGCGGCCTGCGAAGAGACTCTAGCTCATGGGCCCCCTGAGCTCTCGGGCCCCTGGGCGAGTGCCCGGTATGCCCGTTCAGTAATACAGCCCTGGTCCTGTCTTGTCTAAGGTAAAATGCAAATGAAATAGAGTCACATGATCAAATGTTTCATTTCCTCTTGAATGTTTCCATCTTTATTCTTTTTTTTTTTTATTCTTTTTTTAGGTAAGCCCCTTGAGAAAAAATCTCATTTTCGAGGGGGTCCTCATAGAACAACATAAAAGAACACAAAACAGGAAATGCGCAACTCACACACACACATGCACACAGCTTGTCATCTCCCCATCACCCACGTCTCCAACCCAACCATAATGTTTACAAAAATATATACATAGCCTATATACATAGTATGTAGTAGTGTAGTAATACATGGTACATGTATATACAAAGTTTCTTGTAAAGCATGACATAGCCACAGAAAAAAGAGAAAATTATAAAATAATATTAAAAACAGGAACAAATGTTTCATTTCCTCTTGAATGTTTCCATCTTCAAAGCGAATCTGCTGATCTGACTTTGTTTCTTCCTCCAGTGTGGACCATGATGCAGTGCAGTGGTTGAAACCAGGTCTGAAAAAATGTAAGTTTGTATTTAGTTTGATTCATGAAAACAAATTAACACATTCAAGTGAGGACTATCTATACCTTACAAAGCATTTATAAATGAGATTAAATACAATTGTTAAATACATTATAAATTAGCTTATTAACACGTTCACTGCCAATGACGTGTTAATACGTCAAAAAAAATCCAACGGTTGACTGCCAATGACGTGTTAATACGTTTAAATACGTCTTCATAAAAAAAAATTCATGCATTTGTAGGAGTTTGATGTTGTGACTAATTCATGTAAAAATGTGTAAAATCGGGTACATTGCTCACCGTTGATTTCGTTACTTCAACGCACCTACTACTAGATGTAAAATTTGACGAGCTTTCCAATGCCGCCAGTCCCGTGTCTGTCCGTGCTTCCGTTGCAGAGATATGGTCTCTTTGCAAGGAGCTATGGAAAGCTAACCTAGCTACCATAGGCTAGGCGGTTGAACAAGATGGCTGCCTTTTGCTTTTCTTCGAGACCTCTGAAGGGGTGTGGAGGACCTCTAGAGGCGGGACCATGGCTCACAACACTTGTAGTTCATAGGCGCTCGACTTCCGCAAGGCGGACTCGGGCCAGATGACGCGTAACGCGTCGGCTGGCCCGAAAAATATGTGAGAGATGGTTGATAGGTCAGGCAGGGAAGCACCAATTTCAAAAATTTCAACGGATTCGAAAACCTTAGGGGCGTGAGATTTAATATATATTCATATTCCCCACGGTAAAGCCGTCCTTTAAGCGTGATGCGAATTTGAAGCGCCACTCCGAGACGAAGCACATTTTAATAATTTATTTATGTCCACATAAATACAAGTATGTATGTAGTATTAGGGCCATGCATGATGAAGGAAAAAAATTACATTAGGAAAAAAAGATAGTTTCCAATGACAGGAGGGGGTGGAATAGTTTCCATTTCAAGAATAAAGTCAAAATGTTGAGATTAAAGTTGAAATTTCATGAATAAAGTTGAAATCCTGTAACGAGAATAAAGATGAAATGCTGAGAATAAAGTCTAAGGGCCCTGTCTTCGTACGGCACTATCGTTTGCGCTGCCGTTTGCGCGCCTGTTATTGCTATCTTCCCAGCGTCTTAACACATTCACTGCCAGCCGTTTTTTTTTACTGTAGGTAGCTTCTGCCAGAGGTTTTTTTTGAGGATTCTGGCTCATCTTTCAAGACCCGAGGATTCTTTTCTGCTAAGATTTTGTGAACACAAAATATCTCAAAAGAACTAATAGAATGTGTGCTTTCTCTGTCTAAAAGAGTTAGTTTGTAGAGTTAGTAGTTATGTAGGCATTAGCACTTGAATACAGCATGGTTTCAGCGTCTGAAAATTTAAGCTGAGATAAATAGCTTTTTGTGAAATTCGATAGAACAGTCACTTTAACCATTCATTTTTGGCATCAGTAAGACGTCAGACATCTAAACAATAGTTTTGAACAGTAATTTCCTCCATAACAGCAGGAAACACCCCTCTCCTTCAAACTCCTCCCTCCGTGTGTGTTCTTCTTGGCTGCAGCGGGCGTGTCACAAGCTCGTTTCTGCTGCTGCTTTGCTGCTGCTCCTGTCTGCTGGCGGCCGCTGGGCAAGTCTGGATGGGCTCGCTCGTTTCTTGTGGTTTCGGTTGAGAGCTTTGATGAAGCTTTTGCGATTCTGGTCTTATTTATGCTGCATGTTTCAAAGTGTGTTCCACCCGTAATCTATTATGCAAATTTGCAATCCCGCACCGCCAGCTCCCAAGCGCGAAAGCGAAAGCGTTTTCGCCAATCCATTTTCATGAGAATGGCTTCCTCACACTGCTTTTTGCTTGCCTTCCTCTAGTCTGGAGAGCACTGTCGCCACTTAGTGGGTCGGTGGAATGGGTTGTACATGTTCGGTGGCTCCAATATTTATATAAGAGATGTAAAAGGGTTAGATGCACATCCCACGGTCAAAAAAATAATAATCTTTTTTTTTACATATTAACACGTCATTGGCAGTCAACCGTTGGATTTTTTTTGACGTATTAACACGTCATTGGCAGTGAACGTGTTAAGCACGTCTGCCTCCACCATCCAGTTTTGCGCTGGGATCTAAGCACAGAAACAGGTGTAGGCGTGGCCCAGGCGTGTCTGTGGGCCTCTAGCCTATCATCTCCCTCCCGCAAGTGTCATTTTGCGCTCTGGCGAAGATACCGTCAGTATGTTCCGAGCGCAAAGAGAGGTTTGGGCTTTGACCGTGCCAAAATAGGCGTTCCAGCGCAATGTTTTGGAATGGCCTTGGGTGCTCTCAATTTTAACGCCACCAAATAGCTGGTCTTAACGCAAAAAAAAACACTACGCCATGCGTACGCCTGAGCGCAGACAGTATTCTCCGGACAGTGCAGGAAATCCTTGCTTGGATACATTTATGCACGGCATGATGTCACTCTCCAACACCTCGCGCCTGCACACACTCTTCTCTCCTCGGAATGCCATGTTGATTTTCAACTATAGCCTATATTGCAGAAAAAACACCTTGATTTAAAAATGTGAATTTTTTTGTCATGGTTTTATTAGACTACATAATTCCCAACCATACAGTTTGGGGTGTGAGGTAGCAGTAGATTGCTGTGGCCCTCTCTCTCTTCCCCCCCCCTCTCTCTCTCTCTCTCTCTCGCTCTCTCTCTCTCTCGCTCTCTCTCCCCCTCTCTATTTTCTCTCTCTCTCTGTTTCTCTGCTTGCTCTCAGCAAGAAAGAAGAGCTTGTCACAGACGTGATGGCGATGACGCTGTGGCTTTTAAGGGGAGTGATCTCACCTTGTGAATCCTGTTATGGGCATAAACACGCCTATGGAGGTTTGCGCCGAGATGACGTGAAGCGCAACGGGCCGACACGCCCACAATTAGGGCTTTGTGCGGTGCTATTCCAGCGCAAAACGGGCGCTAACGCAAAATTACCGCTGTTGCGAAGATAGGGCCCTTTATGTCAATAACAAAAAAGTCAACTCCATCAAAACAAGTTAGGAGAGCGACCGCCTTACAGGAAGCTGCCTGACCGTGTCAGTCAGTGGTATCCTTGGAATGTGAACGTGAGTTTCTGAATTGTTGCAACTGTATTCGTAGCTGTAAGCTGCTGTAACATATCAATAACGTTAATACCATCAATGCAACCATTGATGGCAATGCCATATGGCTTCAGTTTATCGTACCCAACCATATGCCAGAGCGCATTGGGACCTTTGCAGCGTCAATGCCTGTCTCAGACGCCGCACCCGCCTGTCCTCCACATGTCAGGATCAATCAACTTGATCAATTGTCTTACTGTAGCCTATTTGTGATACAACATAGCCTCTCTGTATTGCACACAGATGAATTAGTGAAATTGTACTTCAGAATCGGTTTTAGGAAATCCTCTCTTTTAGCGCATAAACACAGCGTGTTAAAGTAGTCTAGGACTTTGAAACGATTGTGCTGTTCAGAAGGAGAAACTTGGAGGAGGTGGCCGCATTCTTGCAAACTGAAATAGCTGGAAATGTACAGATGCAAGGGTGTGCCGTGCAATACAGAGAGGCTGTGTTGTATCACAAGATTACAGTAAGACAGTGATTCCCAAACTGTGGGACGTGGCCCACTGTTTTTTTTCTTTTTTTTTCTCGTTTTTGGACAAATACAATCTAACAAATGGACTGTACTTGACTAGAACGGTTGAATAATACACTAACAAATAGGGATGGCTATCGCATCTTTTCATGCCATGTCTTTATTTTTTTGCACCAAATTATGGAGATTAGTGTCGATAAGAGTATCGATAAGTATTGGTATCGATAACCAGTACCGATACCGGAACTGGTATCGATAAAATCCAAACGATACCCATCCATACTAACAAACTAGGTTAGACCACCCAAATCAGTGTTTTTATTTCACTATACATCCTGGAACTTGGCGTTAATGGCGTTAGCATACTCCATCCACATACATTAAACGGTTAGCATTTGAGCTACAGTAATGCATTGCAACATTGTAACAGCAACATTACTAATGTGATTTGGGTGATGCACCCCAGCCTGCGAGCTTTCAAACCACGTCAGGCTAATTTGAATTCAATGTAGTTAAAAGCAAAGAAAATTGCAGTGCATTGTTTGGAGAGTAGGAAGTGAAATGCGTGTGCATTTTCTTTTCAAAATCCCCTGTCAAATCCCACTTTAACCCCTGTGCACGCAAATATTTCTGATGAGTAAGGGGGAGAAAATGGGCAATCTGGCTTTTGGGTATTTTGCAGATTTTTTTATTATTAATTAACACGTTCACTGCCAATGACGTGTTAACACGTTTTCAGAATCCAGCTGTTGACTGCCAATGACGTGTTAACACGTAAAAAAAAAAATCAATTTTTTTTTTTTGACCGTGGGATGTGCATCTAACCTTTTACATCTCTTATATAAGTATTGGACGTGTACAACGTGTACAACCCATTCCACCGACCCACTAAGTGGTGACAAGGAAGGAGGAAGGCAAGCAAAAAGCAGTGTGACGAAGCCATTCTCATGAAAATGGATTGGCGAAAACGCTTTCGTTTTTGCGCTGATTGCTGGCAGTGCGGGATTGCAAATTTGCATAATAGATCACGGATGGAACACACTTTGAAACACGCAGCATAAATATGACCAGAATCGCAAAAGCTTCATCAAAGCTCTCAACCAAAACTCCAAGAAGCGAGCGAGTCCAACCAGACTTCCTCAAAGAGCGGCCGCGCAGACAGGCACAGCCGCACAGCAGCAGCAAAGCAGTGAGACTGGTGACAAGCTTGTGACAGGCCGCTGCAGCCAAGAAGAACGCCCACGGAGGGAGGAGTTGGAAGCAGAGGGGAGTTTCCTGCTGTTATGGAGGAAATTACTGTTCAAAACTATTGTTTAGGTCTTACTGATGCCAAAAATGAATGGTTAAAGTGACTGTTCTATCGAATTTCACAAAAAGCCGTTTATCTCTGAATAATTTTTCTGACGCTGAAACCATGCTGTATTCAACTGCTAATGCTTACATAACTACTAACTCTACAAACTAACTCTTTTAGACAGAGAAAGCACACATTCTATTAGTTATTTTGAGATATTGTGTGTTCACAAAATCTTAGCAGAAAAGAATCCTCGGGTCTTGAAAGATGAGCCAGAATCCTCAAAAAAACCCTCTGGCAGAACCTACCTACAGTAAAAAAAAAATGGCTGGCAGTGAATGTGTTAATGGATTATTAATTTGCCGTATGCCCATGTTCACATGCTCTGTTAATGAAATAAAAAAAAACTCTAAACTCTCGTAACGGGACAAGCCCCGTCTTTTATTGTCACACGAACACCAAGTCAAGTCAAGTCAAGTCAAATTTATTTATATAGCACCTTTCATACGCAAAGGCAATTCAAGGTGCTTTACAAAAAAAAAATTGAAAAAACAAGCAGCAAAACAATGCATATATAAAAAACACAGCCGACAGTTTTAGTTAGAATATATACTCAAATTAACAAACATGAAACATTATTTCTGTTTTAAATAAGTTACAAGGCATTCTTAAGTATTATTATTACATGTACAGTCCATTTGTTGGAAATGTACAGGAAAAAAAATTAAAAATTACAGGCCGAATACAGGTTTATTCTGCCGGGCTGGAGAGAGGCAGTAGTTTAGTAGCAGTTAAAGGCAAGAGTAAACATAAAGGTCTTTAGCTTGGATTTAAAAATAGGCAGAGTAGGGGCAGATCTAATGTGTTCAGGGAGTTTGTTCCAGTTATGAGAGGCATAGTGGGAGAACGCGGCTTCACCATGTTTTGATTTGGTCCTCGGGACAATTAGTAGACCAGTGCCTGAAGATCTCAGGGATCTGGATGGTTCATAGTGTAGAAGCATTTCAGAGATGTAGTGTGGGCCTGACCCGTTGAGAGATTTGTAAACTATTAGCAGAATTTTAAAGTCTATTCTAAGATTTACTGGCAGCCAATGCAGGGATTTGAGAACTGGTGTAATGTGTTCAGACCACCAAATAGCTGGTCTTAACGCAAAAAAAAACACTACGCCATGCGTACGCCTGAGCGCAGACAGTATTCTCCGGACAGTGCAGGAAATCCTTGCTTGGATACATTTATGCACGGCATGATGTCACTCTCCAACACCTCGCGCCTGCACACACTCTTCTCTCCTCGGAATGCCATGTTGATTTTCAACTATAGCCTATTGTAGCGTTCCTGATATTTCATGAGGCAGAGGCTTCTTGCTGGTACAGGTTCTTTATTCACAGTTATTCATATTCACAACTCTCCGCTGTTGTCATGCTCATAGATAGCAGCTTCCCCCTAGGCAGTGCGCGGAGACTGACTGCACATGCTCAGTCTCCGTCCGGAAGTGGTCCCACAGCATAGTGCTCCCCAACATAACACTCCCCCACACAGTTCCTATCTGTAGTGGAGACACTACCATTGCTCACCACTATGTGTGTACTGCTGATTCGCTACATACTCCCCGCCCAACAATAAGGTCAACGCCCACGTTGACACCACATCACACCTCCCCTGTACCAACACTCCCAGCATCTTTTTTCTTTTTAACAGTTCTTTGTTTTTTAACCACATCTTTATATTTCCATCTCAGGCTTTTCCCACATCTCCTCCCCACAATATCTCATGCCATACACATCATCCACTTTTCATTATAACACTTCCAACCACCATCTCCTCCTTATTTTTTTTTTATTTTTTTTTATTTTTTTTATTTTTTTTTAGTACAACTCGAAGTTGCTCAAATATCCTGGAGCCCTTGGCTCTCTCCGTGGCCGTGTTAGTCTCTGTGAACCTGCCGGTGGGCCTGACCCCACCTGCAGTGTCTCTGGTGCTTCAAGTCTCTGAGTGGGGCCCGCCCGGTCATGGCCGGACGCCCCTCTCTGTGGAAACCGATTCCTTCTTTCACTCTGTCTAAGTGAAACCGCTGGGCGGCCGAGATCTGGGGGAAGGGTGCACCCCCCCCGGTATGGGGCCAACCTGTCCCTGTGGAGTACCTTCTTGCCACCAAGTGGCATCTGCACCCGGTACACCACCTCCCCCATTCTCTCCATCACCCTGCATGGGCCTGTCCAGTGACAGTCCAGTTTAGGGCTACGCCCTTTTTTTCTCCGGGGTGTGTACACCCATACCAACTCCCCCCCCTGGAAATGGTTTCCCTTTGCCCTCACATCATAGTTCCTTTTTTGTCTCATGCCCGCTTTCTCTAGCTGGGTCCGAGCGAAGTTGTGAGCGGACTCTAATCGATCTTGTAGCCTCCTGGCATACTCTCTCCCCGGGGGAGCGTCCGGTGCATCCGGTGGCTTGCCGAACGCCATTTCTGCTGGTGTCCGCAGTTCTCGACCTAACATGAGCAGGGCGGGTGTGCAGGAGGTGGACTCGTGTGTTGCGGATCTGTAGGCCATGAGGATGAGAGGCAGGTGCGTGTCCCAGTCCCTCTGGTGCTCCTCCGTGAGGATGGCCAACTGCTTTTTCAGTGTCCTATTGAATCTTTCTACTAGGCCATCGCTCTGGGGGTGCAATGCTGTGGTCCGTGTCTTTCTAATGTTCAGTTTCTCGCACATGGTGGCGAACACTCGTGACTCGAAGTTTCTTCCTTGGTCACTGTGTAGGGTCTCTGGTGCTCCGAACCTACTGAACATGCCTGTGACTAGTGCGTCGACCACCGTCCCCGCCTCCTGGTCGGGCAGCGCGTATGCCTCTGGCCATTTTGTAAAGTAGTCCATAGCTACTAGGACGTATCGATTTCCACTCTCTGAGCGTGGAAACGGCCCCATCACGTCTACCCCTACCCTCTCCATGGGGGCTCCTGCTGCTAGCTGTTGGAGCGGGGCGCGAGACTGGTCTAATGGCCCTTTGTACGCCGCGCAGAGGTCGCAGCGCCGACAGAAGTCCTGTACGTCTCTCCTCATCCTCCCCCAATAAAAGCCTTGTCTGATGCGACGGAGGGTTTTGCTCACCCCAAAGTGGCCCGCCCCTACTGTCCCATGGCAACTCCTGCACACCTCATCTCTCAGTGTCGTTGGCACTACTTTTCGCCACTTGTTTTCTCCCGTTGCTGGCTCTTTCCAGCACTTCATCAGCACTCCACTATTCAATCTCAGGGTGTCAAACCCTGCCCACAGCCCTTTGGTTGTGTCGGTGGCCCCCGCCACCTCCTCCCATTGCGGCTTCTGGCCCGCTTCTACCCACTGCAGCACTGGTGACAGCTCCCTGTCGTTTTCCTGGTGGCCCTTCCAATCTGCTGCTTCTGCCATCCGCAGTGTCTTGCACACTGGCCCATCTCCCGTGTGGTTAGGGCAGATTCTAGCGTCTTCTTGGAGCTCCCTCTCTCTCCCCTCTCTCTTCTCACAGTACACACACCCCCTTTCCGCGCAGGGTCGTCGTGACAGGGCATCCGCATTTACGTGGTGTCTCCCTGCTCTGTGCTCTATGGTGAAGTTATAGTCCGCCATTCTCTCTAACCAGCGGCACACCTGTCCCTCCGGCTCCCGGAAGGACCACAACCACTGCAGCGCTGAGTGGTCGGTCCGTATGGTGAACTGAGGCTGTCCCAGGAGGTAGTATCTAAAGTGTCTCAGTGCTTCTACGACTGCTAGGAGCTCCCGGCGTGTGACGCAGTAGTTTCTTTCTGTCTTATCAAACGTCTTACTGAAATACCCCACCACCTGCTCCCCCTCCGGCCCTGCCTGGGACAGCACGGCCCCCATACCTCCATTGCTGGCATCAGTGTCTAATAGGAACGGCAGTGCGGGGTCTGGTGCTCTAAGCACGGGGGTCTTGGTCAGCGCTTTCTTGAGGGTTTCGAACGCTAGGTGGCATTTTGCTGTCCAGTCGAAGTCTGTGTTCTTTTCTTTAAGCCGGAACAGTGGCTCTGCGATGTCAGAAAATCCTTTTACAAACTTCCTGTAGTAGGATGCTAACCCTACGAAGCTCTCGAGTTCACTTTTGTCTCTGGGGGTGGGCCATTCTGAGACTGCCCGTGTTTTTTCCTCTAGAGTGCGGATGCCCCCCTCGCCGATGCCATGTCCCAAGAACTCTACCCTCTTCTTCAGGAAGTGGCACTTATCTGGGTGTAGCTTTAGACCCGCCGCTGCTATTTTCTGTAGGACTTTTCGTAATGCTCCCACCGCTGCCTGAAACGAGCCCCCGTGTGTCAAGATGTCATCTAAGTATACGACGCATTCTGTTTGGGGAATGTCCCCCAGCAGTTTCTCCATTAACCGCTCGAACGTTGCGGGTGCGTTACACAGCCCGAAACTGAGTACTCGAAACTGCCACAGTCCTCTCTCGGTACGGAAGGCGGTCTTTGGCTTGGCATCGTCGCAGAGGGGCACCTGCCAGTACCCACTGCGGAGGTCTAGGGAGGAGAACCAGGCTGACTCCCCCACTATGTCTAGTAGCTCCTCGATGACGGGCATCGGGTACGCGTCTTTTTTTGTCACTTTGTTCAGCCCTCTATAGTCTACGCAAAATCGCATCTTTGCGCTATTTTTCTTTTTTACCAACACTACTCCCGATGCCCATGGGCTCTCTGACGGCTCGATGATCCCTGCCCTCAGCATGTTTTCTACAGCTTCGTTCGCTATATCTCTTCTTGCTGCTGGAATTCGACGGGGATATGATCTGATGGGCTGCGCCCCTTCAGTGTCTATTTGGTGTTCTACCAGGTGAGTGCAGCCTAGTTCATCGTCCGTCATCGCGAAAATGTCTTTGTACTCTTCTAGTACTCTCCACAGTTCGTCGCTCTGTTGTGGTTCTAACCCCTCGCTCTGACGTTGGTGTAGTGTCCTGAGCATTTCTAACCTCTCTGTCTCTCCCTCTGCCTGTTGCATTGGCTGAGGGCAAGTGTTTGGAGGTGGGCTAGGGGCGTGGTTTTGGGGGAGGGTTGGGTCTGCTAGGTGGGGTTCATGCTCTACGGTGACGCGGTACACGGTGATGTTGTTAACGTTAGGCCGTTCCCTTGGAACGGTGGGCGGTTGGCTCATTTGGACTACCGTTCCTTCTGCAAATGTCAATGTGCTTCTTCCTAGGTCTACTGTGCATTTGTTCATCGTTAAGTAGTCTTCCCCCAGGATGCAAGGCCCCACCATTTCTACCACCCACACCGGAAAGTCCACTGTCTGTCCCCCCACTGTTATCATTACGTGTCCCCTCCCCCTCATTGGCATTAACTCACCGGACACTGTTCTTAGCAGCTGTGCTGCTGGCTGCTCCAGGCGCATCCCCTCGGGCATCATGTTGACGTTCACCAGCGTCGCCGTACACCCCGTGTCCACCAGGGCGGCGCAGTATCTCCCTTGTAGGTAGGCTGGAACATGGCATCGGTTCATCGCGCGCGGCCCGCTCTGCATGTTGACAGCTCCGGCGATGTCGTCTACTTCGGGGCACGGCGGAGCCCCACCTCTCTGTTGCTGTCGGTGGGCTCCCTCCTGCGACGCTGTGGCTACGGGGACTGTGGCATCGTAGACCCGTCTCGCCCCATCTGGACGGGCCCCGTACCGTTTCCCTGGTTCCACGTTCTCCGGCGGCAGTCTGCTTCCCGATGACCGGGACGCCCACATCCCCAGCAGATCATGCTCCCTCTAGCCCAGCTGTTGTTCCGCTGGGTGGGCTGTCGAGCGGGGTTGGGCTGCAGGGTCGCTCTGCGGAGCAGTTGTTCTTTGAGTTGTTGTACTGACTCGGACAGTTCTTTCACCATGTTGCCTTGTTCTGCCAAAGCCGTCTTCCACGCTGGCTCTTCTTGTATCGGGCTTTCCGCTGCCATTCTCACTACGGGGACAGCTCTCCCCTCTTCGCTGTTCATGGTCCAGCCCTCTACTGTCTCTCTTTCAAACGCCAGCTCTAGCGCTATTTCTAATGTCTTTGGCCGTTGCAGCATTACTTGCTCTCGTAGCCCTCGCGGCGCGATAGCCTGGACGAAGTAGTTTCGGGCTAGCTCGTCCAGTGTTTCTGGCGGCAGCCGGCTGTATACACGCCGGCTGAGGATCTCAATGTCTGTGGCTAGCGCCCGCAGCGACTCCCCTGGTCGTCTACGCCTGTTACACAGTTCTGCGACCATAATGCCTTCTTCTTTGCATCGTCCGAAACGCCTCCTCAGGGCCGCCATTACCACGTCTAAGTCTTTGGTGTCTGCCATTGCTGCTACACATGTTATAGCTTCACCCTCGAGTGACATTACCAGATGACTGGCTCTCTCTCCCCTCGACCAGCCATTCATTTCCGCTGCTACGTTGCACATTGTGCAATATGGCTCCCATTCGCCTTTACCGTTGAATTTTGGCGGGGTGATTTCCTTTCTTCCTCGCCGCCCGCCGTCCTTCATCTCCTCGACCCGTGTCTCGTCTTTGTCTCCGGTTCTCCGGCTAGCTTCACCGGGCCGTGGCACAGCCTCCATTGCTACAGCGGTGTTGTCAACCCGCTCGATCTTCACTCTCACCGGCCTCGGCTCTTCCGCTCTCTCCGCCGCCTCGTTAGCCCGTCTGCTAGCCTCTTTGAGCCGCGGGGTAGCTTCCGTGGCTACGGGGATATCGCCGTTTAGTTCGGATTTTATCATCACCAACCCCAGGCTTGCTGCTGCTATCCCCGCCTGGATCTCTGTGGTAGCGGCCGCGTCTACCCCGTCTTCTTTCTCCTCGGGTGCTTGGTAGTCCGCCCCGGCTCTTTCTTTTCCCGCCTCCCGCTTGAGTCTTTGCTTCTCTCTCTTCAGGAACTTGTTAACCATTTTTGCCGATTCTGGAGGTAATTCACCGTTTTAAACTTCTGACGCCAATGTAGCGTTCCTGATATTTCATGAGGCAGAGGCTTCTTGCTGGTACAGGTTCTTTATTCACAGTTATTCATATTCACAACTCTCCGCTGTTGTCATGCTCATAGATAGCAGCTTCCCCCTAGGCAGTGCGCGGAGACTGACTGCACATGCTCAGTCTCCGTCCGGAAGTGGTCCCACAGCATAGTGCTCCCCAACATAACACTCCCCCACACAGTTCCTATCTGTAGTGGAGACACTACCATTGCTCACCACTATGTGTGTACTGCTGATTCGCTACACTATATTGCAGAAAAAACACCTTGATTTAAAAATGTGAATTTTTTTGTCATGGTTTTATTAGACTACATAATTCCCAACCATACAGTTTGGGGTGTGAGGTAGCAGTAGATTGCTGTGGCCCTCTCTCTCTCCCCCCCCCTCTCTCTCTCTCTCTCTCTCTCGCTCTCTCTCTCTCTCGCTCTCTCTCCCCCTCTCTATTTTCTCTCTCTCTCTGTTTCTCTGCTTGCTCTCAGCAAGAAAGAAGAGCTTGTCACAGACGTGATGGCGATGACGCTGTGGCTTTTAAGGGGAGTGATCTCACCTTGTGAATCCTGTTATGGGCATAAACACGCCTATGGAGGTTTGCGCCGAGATGACGTGAAGCGCAACGGGCCGACACGCCCACAATTAGGGCTTTGTGCGGTGCTATTCCAGCGCAAAACGGGCGCTAACGCAAAATTACCGCTGTTGCGAAGATAGGGCCCTTTATGTCAATAACAAAAAAGTCAACTCCATCAAAACAAGTTAGGAGAGCGACCGCCTTACAGGAAGCTGCCTGACCGTGTCAGTCAGTGGTATCCTTGGAATGTGAACGTGAGTTTCTGAATTGTTGCAACTGTATTCGTAGCTGTAAGCTGCTGTAACATATCAATAACGTTAATACCATCAATGCAACCATTGATGGCAATGCCATATGGCTTCAGTTTATCGTACCCAACCATATGCCAGAGCGCATTGGGACCTTTGCAGCGTCAATGCCTGTCTCAGACGCCGCACCCGCCTGTCCTCCACATGTCAGGATCAATCAACTTGATCAATTGTCTTACTGTAGCCTATTTGTGATACAACATAGCCTCTCTGTATTGCACACAGATGAATTAGTGAAATTGTACTTCAGAATCGGTTTTAGGAAATCCTCTCTTTTAGCGCATAAACACAGCGTGTTAAAGTAGTCTAGGACTTTGAAACGATTGTGCTGTTCAGAAGGAGAAACTTGGAGGAGGTGGCCGCATTCTTGCAAACTGAAATAGCTGGAAATGTACAGATGCAAGGGTGTGCCGTGCAATACAGAGAGGCTGTGTTGTATCACAAGATTACAGTAAGACAGTGATTCCCAAACTGTGGGACGTGGCCCACTGTTTTTTTTCTTTTTTTTTCTCGTTTTTGGACAAATACAATCTAACAAATGGACTGTACTTGACTAGAACGGTTGAATAATACACTAACAAATAGGGATGGCTATCGCATCTTTTCATGCCATGTCTTTATTTTTTTGCACCAAATTATGGAGATTAGTGTCGATAAGAGTATCGATAAGTATTGGTATCGATAACCAGTACCGATACCGGAACTGGTATCGATAAAATCCAAACGATACCCATCCATACTAACAAACTAGGTTAGACCACCCAAATCAGTGTTTTTATTTCACTATACATCCTGGAACTTGGCGTTAATGGCGTTAGCATACTCCATCCACATACATTAAACGGTTAGCATTTGAGCTACAGTAATGCATTGCAACATTGTAACAGCAACATTACTAATGTGATTTGGGTGATGCACCCCAGCCTGCGAGCTTTCAAACCACGTCAGGCTAATTTGAATTCAATGTAGTTAAAAGCAAAGAAAATTGCAGTGCATTGTTTGGAGAGTAGGAAGTGAAATGCGTGTGCATTTTCTTTTCAAAATCCCCTGTCAAATCCCACTTTAACCCCTGTGCACGCAAATATTTCTGATGAGTAAGGGGGAGAAAATGGGCAATCTGGCTTTTGGGTATTTTGCAGATTTTTTTATTATTAATTAACACGTTCACTGCCAATGACGTGTTAACACGTTTTCAGAATCCAGCTGTTGACTGCCAATGACGTGTTAACACGTCAAAAAAAAAATCAATTTTTTTTTTTTGACCGTGGGATGTGCATCTAACCCTTTTACATCTCTTATATAAGTATTGGACGTGTACAACGTGTACAACCCATTCCACCGACCCACTAAGTGGTGACAAGGAAGGAGGAAGGCAAGCAAAAAGCAGTGTGACGAAGCCATTCTCATGAAAATGGATTGGCGAAAACGCTTTCGTTTTTGCGCTGATTGCTGGCAGTGCGGGATTGCAAATTTGCATAATAGATCACGGATGGAACACACTTTGAAACACGCAGCATAAATATGACCAGAATCGCAAAAGCTTCATCAAAGCTCTCAACCAAAACTCCAAGAAGCGAGCGAGTCCAACCAGACTTCCTCAAAGAGCGGCCGCGCAGACAGGCACAGCCGCACAGCAGCAGCAAAGCAGTGAGACTGGTGACAAGCTTGTGACAGGCCGCTGCAGCCAAGAAGAACGCCCACGGAGGGAGGAGTTGGAAGCAGAGGGGAGTTTCCTGCTGTTATGGAGGAAATTACTGTTCAAAACTATTGTTTAGGTCTTACTGATGCCAAAAATGAATGGTTAAAGTGACTGTTCTATCGAATTTCACAAAAAGCCGTTTATCTCTGAATAATTTTTCTGACGCTGAAACCATGCTGTATTCAACTGCTAATGCTTACATAACTACTAACTCTACAAACTAACTCTTTTAGACAGAGAAAGCACACATTCTATTAGTTATTTTGAGATATTGTGTGTTCACAAAATCTTAGCAGAAAAGAATCCTCGGGTCTTGAAAGATGAGCCAGAATCCTCAAAAAAACCCTCTGGCAGAACCTACCTACAGTAAAAAAAAAATGGCTGGCAGTGAATGTGTTAATGGATTATTAATTTGCCGTATGCCCATGTTCACATGCTCTGTTAATGAAATAAAAAAAAACTCTAAACTCTCGTAACGGGACAAGCCCCGTCTTTTATTGTCACACGAACACCAAGTCAAGTCAAGTCAAGTCAAATTTATTTATATAGCACCTTTCATACGCAAAGGCAATTCAAGGTGCTTTACAAAAAAAAAATTGAAAAAACAAGCAGCAAAACAATGCATATATAAAAAACACAGCCGACAGTTTTAGTTAGAATATATACTCAAATTAACAAACATGAAACATTATTTCTGTTTTAAATAAGTTACAAGGCATTCTTAAGTATTATTATTACATGTACAGTCCATTTGTTGGAAATGTACAGGAAAAAAAATTAAAAATTACAGGCCGAATACAGGTTTATTCTGCCGGGCTGGAGAGAGGCAGTAGTTTAGTAGCAGTTAAAGGCAAGAGTAAACATAAAGGTCTTTAGCTTGGATTTAAAAATAGGCAGAGTAGGGGCAGATCTAATGTGTTCAGGGAGTTTGTTCCAGTTATGAGAGGCATAGTGGGAGAACGCGGCTTCACCATGTTTTGATTTGGTCCTCGGGACAATTAGTAGACCAGTGCCTGAAGATCTCAGGGATCTGGATGGTTCATAGTGTAGAAGCATTTCAGAGATGTAGTGTGGGCCTGACCCGTTGAGAGATTTGTAAACTATTAGCAGAATTTTAAAGTCTATTCTAAGATTTACTGGCAGCCAATGCAGGGATTTGAGAACTGGTGTAATGTGTTCAGCTTTCTTGGTTCTTGTTAGAACTCTAGCAGCCGCATTCTGAATGAGCTGTAGTTGTTTAATAGCTTTTTTGGGAAGACCATTGAAAAGACTGTTGCAGTAGTCTAGCCTGCTAGAAATGAAAGCATGAATTAGTTTTTCAAGATCTTGTTTGGACATATAGCCTCTAATCCTTGCTATATTTTTTAGATGATAGAAGGCAGATTTTCTTATAAGCTTGATGTGGGAGTTGAAATTTAGATCAGAGTCAATAATAATGCCAAGATTTTTTACCTGGTCCTTTGGCTTCAAAGATAGGGATTCGAGGTGAGCAGTAACTTTGAGCCTATCTTCTTTTTTGCCGAAGACAATTATCTCTGTTTTGTCTTTATTAAGTTGGAGAAAATTCTGGCACATCCAATCATTAATTTGCGACACATGCATGCGGCCACAACACACTCATGTGGTGGCCGGTGAAAAGTGTCCTCTGCATTTAACCCATCCAGGCATGTCCTTTCCTCCGGGGGGCAGGCCAGGAGCAGTGGTCGCTTTCTCGTACAGCGCCCGGGGACCAACTTCGGATGTTGTCGTCACTGGTCGGATGACGATGACGATCTGATCTTCTGCATGTTTTTTGTGGGGGGGTTATATACGGAGGAACCCCCTGGGGGAGCACGGGGAGAACATGCAAACTCCACACAACCAGAAAGGCCCTTACGACGAGATACCCCACCTGGGCAAAAAAAACATATAATATAAAAAACAGGCTATAGGGAAATACATCATCTTAGTAGCGTGTGCTGATCAGAGTTGTGATTAAAGGGTTGGATGAGCCCTGGAAGATTTTCAGATTTCAAAGTGGGCCGTGGTATTCTTAAGTTTGGGAACCCCTGCAGTAAGACAATTGATCAAGTTGATTGATCCTGACATGTGGAGGACAGGCGGGTGTGGCATCTGAGACAGGCGTTGTCACTGCAAAGGTCCCAATGCGCTCTGGCGTATGGTTGGGTATGATAAACTGAAGCCATAGGCATTGCCATCAATGGTTGCATTCACAGGCGATTCTAGACCTACCCAACAGGGGTTGCACCACCCAGAGGTCAATATTACTCCGGTAGGGGGGTCTCCAGGGGGGACTGTGCCCCCCCTGGATAAAGACATTTTGTAAATTTTTTAATAAAATGCATTAATCTGGGGCACTCTGAGAGCAAAATGCCCTAAATGTATACAGTAAACCAAATATACATTACTCATTCAACTCAACATCAATCTACAAATAAACATCAATGTGTAAATAATAAGTAAACAATAAGGCATCATGGCATCAGATGAGAATATTTCCAGCACATATCAATTATATAATCCCTCTCCCCAATAAGCCCAACAAACACATTTTCCCAGCACAGTCAATCACATACAGCTAAAACAACTGGCACTGGCACAATACAAAGAAACATCAATAACTGTCAAATCAAGGCACTACCAGTGAACAGCGAACGGACACTGCAACCCAGCATCAACAAGGAGCCACATGGAGGACGAATCCACCGCATGTAGAACACAATACAAACGTAATTCCACACAAACAACAACAAACATTAAACACTCACTTGTTTCTTGGACGCACAGCAACTTAGAACAAAAAACCCCAGCAACTGGATCAACAAAATATCAATTGAATCCACTTGGTAAACATTAGAAAACCTCTTTGACCAGCAGCGCACTTTTTGACTTTCACTTTCACCACGCAGTTAAGTTTTTCCTGCTCTGCTGGCTGCTGGTCAAAAAAATAATCTGGCCACTAGGGGTTGCACGTGCAGCCAGTGCACCAACGTACAATCGCGCATGGTTGCATTGATGGTCTTTACGTTATTGATATGATACAGCAGCTTACAGCTACGAATACAGTTGCAACACTTCAGAAACTCACGTTCACATTCCAAGGATACCACTGACTGACACTGTCAGGCAGCTTCCTGTAAGGCGGTCGCTCTCCTAACTTGTTTTGATGGAGTTGACTTTTTGTTCTTGACATTTTTACTTTATTCTCAGCATTTCGTCTTCATTCTCGTTACAGTATTTCAACTTTATTCATGAAATTTCAAGTTTGATCTCAACATTTCGACTTTATTCTTGAAATGAAAGGGGAAAATCGGATAAACTGTTCTCGAGATAAACTGCTTTTTGTGTTTGCCAGTAGGTGGTGTCACATGCCAAGTCTGTGTGTGTGTGTGTGTGTGTGTGTGTGTGTGTGTGTGTGTGTGTGTGTGTGTGTGTGTGTGTGTGTGTGTGTGTGTGTGTGTGTGTGTGTGTGTGTGTGTGTGTGTGTGTGTGTGTGTGTGTGGGTGGGGGGGGGGGTGGTATCAGTCGGCCGGGGCCTTCGACTTTCGTGACACAAAACATGACAGACAAGATTCAAGATTCAAGATTTATTAAGTGTCCCAAAAGGGCAAATTGGATTGCAAAAAGCGTAGTACAAAGTACATACATAAAAACAAATAAGACAAAAAAACATTGTAAAAACAGTCTAGAGCAGCAGTTTAAAGTGCAACACAATAGTTAAAGTGCAAATGACAACAGTAGCAACGATCTAAAGTGCACAGTAGAGATATAAAGTGCATAGTAGCAAAGTGCAGTTCACTCTCAGCAGCACATTTATATCACAAGAAAGAGCTACAATGTATCATTGTATTAAAGCACAAAAGAAAAAACCTCGGTCCAGACCAAAGGGCAGACAAAGTATATAATACAGATATACTGTACTGTACCCCTAAGAATAAATAAAGATAAAAGAATAAAAGAATAAAAGGATAAATACGGTCAATAAAATAAATAACAAAATACCAGCAACGGCAGATGAGGGGACATTACATTTGTACCCCAGCAGCGTTCAACGCTCTGATAGAGACAGGCACAAAGGAATTTCTGTATCTGTTCTTTTTAACTATGGGGGCACGAAGGCGGAGCCCGGAAGGAAGCAGCTCATATTCAAACCCCAGAGGGTGGGCATCATCTGATCGGATGGACACAGCTTTTTTCAGCACCTGATTATTACAGATCTGGTCCAGGCTTCTGAACTGGGTTCCGGCTATTTTTGAAGCCACCTTCACTATTCTCCCCAGGGAGTTCTTGTCTTTTGCACAAAGATTACCATACCAGCAGATTATGGAAAATGAAATGACAGACTCCACAAAAGCACTATAGAACATTTTCATCAGAGTTTTATCAACCTGAAATTTGGCCAGCTTCCTAAGGCAGAAAAGGCGCTGCCAGACAGACAGCCAGGCAGACAGACAGGGTGAATCCCAATTCCCATCTTAACCCTCAATCTTAACCCTCAGTCTCAAAAATCCACGCTCCCGCGCAGTGCTAGTGCTGTCCCGATTCTCAGAGTGTTAAGTTAAGGGTGGAGTTTAAGGGCTGTATGGCCCAGTTTTAAGATTTTCCAGGACCACCCTTGGCGGTGAGTGCAATCCCAGAATCCCTTGTGTGTCATCAGCTAGATCCATTCAGATGGAAGATGGCGGCGAAAGGAGGAAAAAAAGAAGCCCTACAAATGTAAGTATTTCCTTGTTAATGTAAAAATGACGATAACCATTGTATTATCTTAGTTTAATGTCATTTTATGGATTTCCGTTTTGGAACCTAACAACAATTGTTGTTGCTAACTATCGATAGTCAGTAGCCGTGCTGGTGCGGTCAAGCCATATTATTATGATTATATTATAACATTGCTAACGTTATGAAATGCCATAATTCTCAGTGGTAATGTCGTTGTTGAGTTGTTTTATCAAGATACAGCCTACGTGTAATGTTTGCACCGACAAAAAGCCTGGGAGATAACTGCAAAGTAAGAACATGAACACGGTACTCAGTAGTTACAATATCCAGCAGTGCCACTAACATGTTTCGGTTTAACTGGTGACCGCGTTAACTCTGCCATAGCGGCTGTGCTGGATGTTGTAACTACTGACTACCGTGTTCATGTGATAATAGTTTGCAGTTATCTCCCAGGCTTTTTATCTAACGATAGTCACAGCTGCTGTAACTATTGTTAGATAAAAAGCCTGGGAGATAACACAAGCCCCGTCATCTTACAAAAATGTTGGTGCAAACATTACACGTAGGCTGTATCTTGATAAAACAACTCAACAACGACATTACCACCGATAATTATGGCATTTCGTAACAACGTTAGCAATGTTATAATATAATATAATAATAATAATAATATGGCTTGACCGCACCAGCACGGCTACTGACTATCGATAGTTAGCAACAACAATTGTGTTAGGCTCCAAAACGGAAATCCATAAAATTACATTTAAACTAAGATAATACAATGGTTATCGTCATTTCTACATCGATATTAACAAGGAAATACTTACATTTGTAGGGATGTCCCATTTGAAAGTCGCAAAATAGCCCTTAACACTTAGTTTTGAGGGCTACTAAGATTGAGGGTTGAGTTTAAGGGTTAAGATTGAGGGTTAAGAAAAGATTTGGGATTGGGCAGACAGACAGGCAGACAGACAGATAGATAGACAGACAGACAGGCAGACAGGCAGATAGACAGACAGACAGGCAGACAGACAGGCAGGCAGGCAGACAGACAGACAGACAGACAGACAGACAGGCAGATAGACAGACAAACAGGCAGACAGACAGACAGACAGGCAGGCAGACAGACAGACAGACAGACAGGCAGACAGACAGGCAGACAGACAGGCAGACAGACAGACAGACAGACAGACAGGCAGACAGACAGACAGACAGACAGACAGACAGGCAGGCAGGCAGACAGACAGACAGACAGACAGACAGACAGACAGACAGACAGACAGGCAGATAGACAGACAAACAGGCAGACAGACAGACAGACAGACAGGCAGGCAGACAGACAGACAGACAGGCAGACAGACAGGCAGACAGACAGGCAGGCAGACAGACAGACAGACAGACAGACAGACAGAGAGACAGACAGACAGACAGACAGACAGACAGACAGACAGGCAGACAGACAGACAGACAGACAGACAGACAGACAGGCAGACAGACAGACAGGCAGGCAGGCAGACAGACAGACAGACAGACAGACAGACAGACAGACAGACAGACAGACAGACAGACAGACAGGCAGGCAGGCAGACAGACAGACAGACAGACAGACAGACAGACAGACAGACAGGCAGGCAGGCAGACAGACAGACAGACAGACAGGCAGGCAGACAGACAGACAGACAGACAGACAGACAGACAGACAGACAGACAGACAGGCTGTAGTGGAGAGAACAATGGACTAGGTGCTAGTTAGGGGTTTGTCACCAAGTTCACGCCGGTGTGTCGGCCAGGACACCACTTAAAGCCTCCAGGTATGAGGAATAAAAAGCTGAGAGAGGATGGTGTTTCTGTCTTTCTTTAATGGCACTGTGCAGCAACACATACAGGTTGTGAGTTTGGAATAGTTGTGAACAGGTGTGGATAGTTGTGGTTTTCCTATACAGAAAGAATAACAAAAATACAATGAGTGATACCAAACATAAATAAATCCCATTAATATCCCCATCTGCAGAAATATACCATTACCAATCTATAAACATTAATTGCAACAGGATGAAGTCAAATGGCTACAATTATACTCCCTTTACTATTACAGAGCCAGAAATAAACGCCATTCACCTATTAACAGGTTTCTACAAACATAATTAGCTTTTATAACTCACGTTTTACTGGTGAGGCTTTTATTGTGAAAATCCACACTTCCTGTTGCAGTTAACTATCTTAGCTTAACCACGATATAAACGCAGGCATTAGCCTAATAAACACTTCGGGAGGCTTGCTCCATCATAAATATCCTTTCACACAATACCAACAACAGGTAATGAATAATATAACATAAGAACATGTTCAGGACTCGACATGACATATTTAACCGACGTGCTGCGTCGGGGGCTGTGAGAGGACAGGATAATTAATTAGCTGCATGAACCGGCTGTCATTATTAGCGCTGACCGGTGGTCCGATGACGAGCACCAAAACTCCTACTTTCCCTCATATTAACCACGTATAACAGCATCAACACAAGGATAATGCAACACCACGGGCAAGTAGCCTGCACTTTTCATGCACACACAACTTGACTTGTGATGAAAATACTGAGGAAATGACTGCACAACTTTGAGATGACTGACATCTAAATTGACTGTGCTGCTGACGGACGCTCACACTACTGTAATGTCTGTGTGACTCATGATGCTAATTAACAAAGATCAAAGCCCGTCACGTGGGTCGGCTCAGCCTATCAAATAACAGCAATAACAGACACATAATCAGACATAGCCTACATACATATAAACCACCTGGCAATCATATTTTACACTCCAACTTTGGGGCCTTTTCTACACAGGCAGACAGACAGACAAACAGGCAGACAGACAGGCAGACAGACAAGCAGGCAGGTAGACAAGCGGGCAGACAGACAGACAGACAGACAGACAGACATGCAGACAGACAAGCAGGCAGGCAGACAAGCAGGCAGACAGACAGGCAGACAGACAGGCAGACAGTCAGACAGGCAGGCAGGCACAGGCAGGCAGGCAGACAGACAGACAGAGAGACAGACAGACAGACACACAGACAGGCAGACAAACACACAGACAGACAGACAGGCAGACAGGCAGGCAGGCACAGGCAGGCAGGCAGACAGACAGACAGACACACAGACAGGCAGACAAACACACAGACAGACAGGCAGGCAGACAGGCAGGCAGGCACAGGCAGGCAGGCAGACAGACAGACAGAGAGACAGACAGACAGACACACAGACAGGCAGACAAACACACAGACAGACAGGCAGGCACAGGCAGGCAGGCAGACAGGCAGGCAGACAGGCAGACAGACACACAGACAGGCAGACAATCTGGCAACCAAAGTAGCTGAGTTGTTGTGTTGTGTTGAAAGTCTTTGAGCAAACAGAGCAGAAACATGTCTTCTTCTCATCACAAGTTCTTCTGACCAAGTCCACTTGTTTCATTTCAGTGCACCTGACTTTCAGCTCATGAAGACACATGAAGCTGTCATATTGATGCTTTAGCTCAGTTTACTACATGATGATTTCATCACATTATTCTGCTTTACAGACAGAGTTTCACTTTAGATGCTCCTCAATCATTAAGACAAAGTGTTGCTGCTGTTACATATTTCTATTTTGTATTATATTATGTCAAGTCAAGTTAAGTCAAGTTTATTTGTATAGCCCTAATTCACAAGCATGTCTCAGAGGGCTTCACAGAGAATATGTCTAGCTAATTCTAGCTGACACAACAGTAGCAAATTACAGAATAATGATAACACATTGAACAATTGATAGAGAAATATAGAAAATATAGAAATATAGGATAGAGCAGAGGAGAGAGCAGGAGAAGGGAGGAGAGCAGGGGGAATGTGAGAGAGTGATGAGGTGGGGAGGGAATGGAAAATGTCTACGCTTGTGTCTGTGCAGTGTGTGTGTGTGTCTGTGTGTGTGTGTGTGTGTGCACACGTGTGCAGGGTGTGTGTGTGTGTGTGTCTATGTATGGATGGATGTGTATGGCTGTCTGTGTGTGTGTGTCTGTGTGTGTGTGTGTGTGTGTGCACACGCGTGCAGGGTGTGTGTGTGTGTGTGTGTGTGTGTCTATGTATGGATGTGTATGGCTGTCTGTGTGTGTGTGTGTGTGTGTGTGTGTGTGTGTGTGTGTGCACACACGCGTGCAGGGTGTGTGTGTGTGTGTGTCTATGTATGCATGTGTATGCCTGTGTTTGTGTGTGTCTGTGTGTGTGTGTGTGTGTGTGTGTGTGTGTGTGCACACACGCGTGCAGGGTGTGTCTATGTATGGATGTGTATGCCTGTGTGTGTGTGTGTGTGTGTGTGTGTGTGTGTGTGCACGCGTGTGTGTTTAATCCCTGTTGTCATTCGTCTCTTTTCATCATGTTCATGCTCATTGCTCATGTAAGACACATCAGAGGTTTGTTGTCTTGTCATTTAAATCAATAAATGAATATAAAGTATTAACCAAAATTAAACTGTTGAATAATTAACACATTGACTGCCAGCCGTTTTTTTCTTGCTGTAGGTAGCTTCTGCCAAGCCGTTTTTTGAGGATTGTGGCTCATTTTACAAGAGCCGAGGATTCTTTTCTGCTTGGAGTTTGTGAACATACAATATCTCAAAAGTACTAATAGAATGTGTACTTTCTCTGTCTAAAAGAGTTAGTTTGTAGAGTTAGTAGTTATGTAAGCATTAGCAGTTGAATACAGCATGGTTTTAGCGTCAGAAAAAATATTCAGAGATAAACGGCTTTTTGTGAAATTCGATAGAACAGTCACTTTAACCATTCATTTTTGGCTCTCTCTCTCTCTCTCTCCCTCCCCCTCTCGCTCTCTCTCTCTCTCTCTCTCTCTCCCTTCCTCTCGCTCTCCCTCCCTCTCTCTCTCTCTCTCTCTCTCTCTCCCTCCCTCTCGCTCTCCCTCCCTCTCTCTCTCTCTCCCTCCCTCTCGGGAGGGAGACGCACTAGGTTTAATCCTAGTGAGAGGGGGAGAGGGAGAGAGAGAGAGAGAGAGAGAGAGGGAGGGAGGGAGAGAGAGAGAGCGAGAGAGAGAGAGAGAGAGAGGGAGAGAGCGAGAGGGAGAGTTGCTTCAACTCCTCCCTCCGTGGGCGTTCTTCTTGGCTGCAGCGGCCGTCACAAGCTTGTCACCAGTCTCAGTGCTTTGCTGCTGTCCTGTGCCTGTGGCTGCGCGGCCGCTGTTTGAGGAAGTCGGGATGGACTCGCTCGCTTCTTGGAGTTTTGGTTGAGAGAAGCTTTTGCGATTCTGGTCATATTTATGCTGCGTGTTTCAAAGTGTGTTCCACCTGTAATCTATTATGTAAATTTGCAATCCCGCATCGCCAGCAATCAGCACGAAAACGAAAGCGTTTTCCCCCATCCATTTTCATGAGAATGGCTGGGGTGAGAATGGCGTGACAAGTTAAAAAAATGCTTGCCTTCCTCTAGTCAGGAGAGCACTGTTGCCACTTAGTGGGTCGGTGGAATGGGTTGTAAACGTTTGGTGGCTCCAATAATTATATAAGAGATGTAAAAGGGTTAGATGCACATCCCACGGTCAAAAAAAAAAAAATCATTTTTTTGACGACTCAACTCGTCGTTGGCAGTGAACAGCTGGATTGTGTTTGACGACTCAACTCGTTCTTGGCAATTAACGTGTTAACAGTGAAGTAATTAATAAAATAATAAACACAGCAGGTGTATTAGATGAGAAGCTGCTGCTGTATTGAGTCTTGTTGTCTCACCAGATGCCTGTGAACTCACACTGGATCCAAACACAGCACACAGACGCCTCCTCCTGTCTGAAGACAACAGAAAGGTGACGTGTGCGTGGGAGGAGCAGCCATATCCTGATCACCCAGAGAGATTTGACTACTGGTCTCAGCTGCTGTGTAGAGATGGTTTGACTGGTCGCTGTTACTGGGAGCTGGAGAGGAAAGGAGAGGTTTTTATAGGAGTGACTTACAGAGGAATCAGCAGGAGAGGAGACGGTAAAGAATGTGTGCTTGGATTTAATGAAAAGTCCTGGAGTCTGTTCTGCTCTGATGATCATTACTCTGCCCGGCACAATAACAGAGAGACATTCATACCTCTCTCCTCCTCTGACTCTAACAGAGTCGCAGTGTTTCTCGACTGGCCTGCTGGCTCTCTGTCCTTCTACACAGTTTCCTCTGACACACTGACTCACCTGTACACTTTCCAAACTTCATTCACTGAACCTCTATACCCTGGGTTTAGGTTACAGTCTCGTACCTCCTCAGTGTCTCTGTGTCAGATAGAGTGAGAGAGAAACACACTGTGACCAAACACAGCTGCTGACATGATGCTTCATTCTGTACAGCATCACACACACAGTCCTCTTATCATGCGTGTGTGTGTGTGTGTGTGTGTGTGTGTGACTGTGCGTGCGTGTGTGTGCGTGCACGTGTGTGTGTGTGTGTGTGCGACTGTGCATGCGCATGTGCGACTGTGCTTGCGTGTGTGTGTGTGTGTGTGCGACTGTGCGTGTGACCAGATGACATCCAGCAGATGATAGAAGAACACTCGTCCATAAGAGACTTGAGACTTGACTTAGAGTAAAACAAAGACTTGTGAGCGTCTCTGACACACACACACACACCTTAATGTGGGCGTGTCTCTGACACACACACACCTTAATGTGGGCGTGTCTCTGACACACACACACACACCTTAATGTGGGCGTGTCTGACACACACACACCTTAATGTGGGCGTGTCTCTGACACACACACACACCTTAATGTGGGCGTGTCTCTGACACACACACACACACCTTAATGTGGGCGTGTCTCTGACACACACACACACCTTAATGTGGGCGTGTGTGTTTCACTTACTGTAAATACACTTTAACCAACATTCACTGTCAGCAGAAGATTGTATATTCAGGGACACTGTGTGTGTGTGTGTGTGTGTGTGTGTGTGTGTGTGTGTGTGTGTGTGTGTGTGTGTGTGTGTGTGTGTCTGTGTCTGTGTGTCTGTCTATGTGTCTGTCTGTGTGTGTGTATGTCTGTCTGTCTGTGTGTGTGTGTGTGTGTGTGTGTGTGTGTGTGTGTGTGTGTGTCACTGTCTGTCTGTGTGTGTGTGTGTGTGTGTGTGTGTGTGTGTGTGTGTGTGGGTGTGGATGTTTAAGGTTGAAATATTTACTATTAAATTGTATTTGATCATTGTTTATGAAAACTGAAAAGGTGTCTGTACTTTACTGAGTATTTATTTTTCTGACAGCTTTGTACTTTTCCTCCCTACATTTGAACACAAATATCTACTTTCTACTCGTTATATTTTCAAAGCAGCCTCGTGACTTCAGTTTTAAAGCACAACAGACAAAAACATGTAACAGTTTGTCTCACTCACTTTGTCTCGCGCTCTCTCAGCTTTCCCGCTAGTGACAGAAACATCCGCGTGCGTTCCTCTTCTGTATCAAGCCAAAGAGGGTGGAAGGAAAGAGTGTGTGCAGCTGCATGTGTTATGCAATTTTGGAAACAGCCGCTAGAGGCGCTGCGGTCGCGCCCAACATTGCAGCATCGCCGCCATCTTGGCCCTTAAAACAACAACAGTAGTAGCAGCAGCAGCAGCAGCACAATGCATTTTGACCGGGAAGGAGAATGTACAGTTGAAAAATAAGCTCTGTACTGCACTTTGTAGGCGGGATGTTTTACTGGATGCTGTTTTTACCATAGACACAGACAGGTTCACCAGTCTCCTTAGGGGCCAAAATGGAGGAGGCGCAGTACGTTCATGGTCAAGCTAAACATCGTGAACAACACCACTTCCTGTTATAACTTTCAAAATAAAACACATTTTACGTTTATTAATAATATAATTGAATTATATTAAGTGCCAAAGTGAAAAATAATGTATTGTAAGGTGACAGGCTAAACATGGAACATGTCACATCGCATCAATGATGCAATGTAATGAGGGAGACAAAGTAGATGTTATTTTAAGGATTTAAATGATCGCCTATTGAACTTTTTAGTGGACAAACCATATCAGACACAAATTATTAATCAAAGTAAAGTTTTTTTTAAAATATAGGCCTACATCTTAAAATGTGTTTGGAGGGGATCTTTTAAGTTTAATAGTCTTCAAATTAGAGATAGCTTTGTATAGAAACAGCCACTAGAAATACGTTTTACTTTTATACTTTGAGTACATTTCAGAGCCTGTACTCTCCTTTTTTTAAACGTGAGTAAACAAGTTAAATCAGGACTTCTACTTTTACCATTTTTTCTTTTTTACACAAGTAACTGTACTTCTACTTAAGTAAAGAATGTGTACTTTTCCATCTCTGGCTGTTTGTATTGTGGTTGTAATATTTCTGCTGTTTCTCTTCACTGCATGGGCCTTAATGGAGCCACCAAAACTAGGGATGCACCGATATGAAAATTTTGGCCGATGCCGATAACCGATATTAACATTGCTGTTATGGCCGATAACCGATATTTACCGATGTCGATATGATCTGTATAAAACCACATTTTTATGATCATCACATTTTGTACATACTGAAAAACACATGTTGACACTGAATTTGAAAAAGTTATGCATTTCTTTTTTTGCAAAGCCTTTGGAAAAGCCCATAAATCATAGATTTACTGCATTATTTCATATCAATGTGAAGAATTTGGCTGATAATGATAACCGATATTAACATTGCAACATCTGACCGATACCGATATGACCGATATGTTAAAAAATGACTAACATCGGCCGATACCGATATGATTGCCGATATATCGTGCATCCCTAACCAAAACGTCCTTACTATGGCGGAATAGTTGTTAATATGTTGATTTTGTTCCTGACACTTTGTAACTTTGTTAAGAAAAGTGAACCACAAATGTACATTGTTTTCCTCCACAGTGCTGACATGCTGGTTTCACAAATTGATTGTGTTGATGAAGTGACTATATGCATAGAAAGATTGAACCAGAGTCTTTTAGCAGCATGTGATGTGAAGCCAAAGTGAATGTTTGTAAAGATCAATAAAGTTTTTAATTCCAATAATCAATAAAGTATTTCTTCTATATTAATTCCAGGAAGTGTATCAAAGCTGCTGGAGAAAATGTGAAAATGACATTCTAACTGAGACAGGTGTGTAGTGGTAAATACAGAGGTGGGTAAACTATCCAAGGTCAGTAGTTTATCCACCTTGTTTCCCCTCATTGAGTTATACAGTTGATCTGAAAATAGGTGAGTAAACTCTGCCTCATTTGAAAGAGGTGAGTAAACTGTGTTTAACTGTGTTTAGCCTCCACTACGCCCCTGAACTGAGACCATTTCCCTCCTAAAACACAACAAAGTGTTTTCATGTTTAGAGCAGATGCCAGATGTGGAATCAAAAAGTCAAATTCAGCAGTCAAAGTCAGCACAGTGTTACCAAAGAAGAAACATTAGTGAAGATGGAAAGACTGAAGGACAATCCTGTTAATGTAACTGTAAATGTATGTATGTAGAGACCCTTTACAATATGACAGGAGTCAAAATCATGCTCGGAGTAAGGACTACCACACCAAACCTGACCTGCCTTCTAGAAGCAGGGCTTCCGTCAGTGCAAGCCCTGATAAGAGACAAACAGGCCAAATTCCTGCATAAGATGAGTACACGGCAGGGAGTGGCCGGTGACCTCCTAGGATTTGCACTGGAATGAACCAAACAGGAGAACCGTGTCATGAACTCACACCTGGAGCAGGTCATGAATGTACTAGACCACATCAGAACTGATAGAGAGGAGCAGATGGAAAGAGTGCGGTCAAATGAAGGATCCAAGTTCAGGACTTACTGTAAACTTAACCCTGAGTTATCTGTCCACCCACTCTATATGAACAGCCAACACACCATCGAGGATAGTTTGAGACAAACCTTCTCAAGATTCCGCCTGTCATCCCACCGGTTGCGCGTCGAACTGGGAAGGTGGAGCCGCACACCTCGAGAACAGCGTGTGTGCTGGTGTGGCACTGGAATCCAGGACGAACAACACCTTCTCTTGTGCCCCCAGACCCAGGATATCCGGGACAGTTTTGATTGTCAGTCTACTGACCTACGGGTATTATTTCAAAATATGGACAAGAAAATGCTATCTATGTTGAGTAAATGCTTAGCTATCTTGGAACATGAAACAAACATCTTAGTTTTATGTATCTGTTATGTGATTGGACCCATTGTTTTTATTCTTCGTATTTTATATGATTATTTTAATAGTTGTATATGAATATTTCTATGGTTGTCAATAAACTAACTAACTAACTATGAATGAAGTGAATGTAATTAGGTGCATTTAAATCCCTGCATACATTACAGAACAGATGGTGCAGCAGAAACTGGATCAATGTAAACACTGACAAACTGTGGATCCATTCACACTGAGAAGCAGAATCTGACTTTACTTTGTTTTCTCATTTCTAATGTTTCAGTTAAAATAATCTAGTTTGATCTCCGTTCTCTCCCCTTTTAGAATCACATGGAAAAGATCACAGCTAACAATGTTCTCTTTTACAAAGGACTCGGGAAGTTTTAGAACATTTCTAAATAGCATTGTTTGATTTGCCACATGCCATTTAGGTTTTGGAACTTTATTTTAAAATGTTTCACTTAAACATGCCAATATTTTGGGAGATTCGCCTATTTTCCATATTCCCAGTAAGACGAGAAGGTACACGTCTTTCTCTCCCCTGTGCGTGTCTTATACATTTTTCTTTATCAGCACTTGAATGGTGGTTTTCTCACCATAGCTCTTTGAGCAGCGAGCTTTTCCTATGCGATCCTATGGGAGATGTGTGGCTTTCCTCTCCTTCCGGGTTTTGGCGGAGCTTCACCGTTGCTCTGTTTTTAACCCGGGTACTGCTGGACTATTTCACAATTTGTGAGAAGCATCTATCATATAACAGTGAAAAGACAGATTGCCGGAAAAAGTCGTCGTTGGTGGGGAAGCGTTGTCTCAAAAATGATGAAAAATCTTATCAATGGAGGGGAAAGAGTTCAATGTAATGTAATTTTAATTTCTTGTTTATCTGACCAGACCTCATTTCCTTAAGTCTCAATATGATTTAAGTAGCCCATGAAAATAACAGTCATGTAACCAAATAAGCTCTTTCCATTGGCTTTTATTTATTTCAGGATATGATTTTCATGTGAGAAACATACAGTAGATTGCAAGTTCATCACCAGAAATGTTACCATGAAACTTTTTTTTTTTACAAGTTAAAAAATTTAAGAATTTACCATATTAAGGAGAGTCTGGACTCTGGAATTTTAACATTGCTTGAATTATGGTGCCAAGAAGAAGAAAGGAAAAGAGACAAGGTACATTAGTAGTTACAGAACTTGTTTCCCCGACAGAGTTAGTCTAATTCTTCTCTCAGTAGAGAAGTCAATTGAACAAACAAATCGATCTTCAAATGTGCTTGACACGTCTGTTCAACAGACATCTGTTTATTAAACAAATCAATAATGGTTATAATCGACAAAAAACAATGTACATATGTTGATTATTTGTCTTAAATGACAGTGAATCCTGACACCACTATACATCACATGGCAATAAGTCATTTTGTTGTAGGCTCATAGGCCACACGCCCATTTAGGGGGACACCTGCCATAGCAAAAGACTGTAGCCTACAAGAAGCCGAAAATACTTCAAACTATTTCCTGTGTTGTTGGTTTCACTAATGATAAAAAAAAGATCAATGATATGTTTTAAATATAGACTCGGGTGACAATGTCAATGTGGATATCGATGCAAGTAACCTGGTGGAAACTCATCACTGGAGACAGCGTTCATATAAGGCAAGTAGTAACTAGCCGCATAATATTAGCTTGCTTCGAAGCTTCTTCCCCCTCCCCCGACAGTCAAAAGCCTGTTGCTATTTTGTTGAAACTGCCAAGAGATCAGCTAAACGTTAGCTTGCCCTATTTTCTTATGTGGAGAGGCAGCCACACCAAACTCCATTCAGAAATCTGCCAACTAAATGTGGCCTTGCTGACAGACACCTTGTCTGTCTGTCTGTAGGTCAACAACACCTTCAGAAAATTAAATACTGCCAGAACATAATTTAGAAACCTTACGAATCGACACCACGCTCCAATAAATATCATCTCCGAAGAAGATGAATGTAATGAATGTGTTTGTGAATGTAAGATCTCCTTTGGAAGTTGTTCGCTGTGCTGCTACGTACCGCCCTCCACTGTGTGTTTTGTGGGGTGAGGACTGTGTGAATCAGCGGCGAAACATTTCAATATATTTGGAATGTGTGCTTCTTATTGGAGTATGTGTATGCCGAATTAGAGACAGGCTTACAAGTATTCACAAAACTTCTATATCGTCACCCTCTTAAAATTATGGCCTATGTCACTTTTTGAGGAAAATGATATTTTTGCCTAAATCATCTCTTCATGATGCTGGCCACCTCTGGTAAAATTGCCTAAGTCCTTAATTGAAAAGATCATGCTGTTCCTACCTGGTAGTGCAATGGCCTATGTCAAGCGTGTGACTTGTGCCGTTTTATTTTTGCCTAAGTCAAGACAATGTGACTTAGGCACAAATAAAACGGCTTAAATCACACGCTTGACATCAAATGCAAATGTAAGTCAGGCCTAAGTCAGTTTTTGTGTAAGTCACAATGGCATGTTCTTAAATTAGCCCAAGTCTAATCTAATCAGCCATCTAATCGTTTTATGTTACATAATTGACAGACAGTGTTACAGTACTTTTTTAACATTTTCAGCAATTCTTTTTACAAATACCGTGATAATACGATAACCGGGATAATTTTGGTCATGAAACACGATAATCGTGATGTGAAATTTTCATACCGTTACATCTCTAGTTATTTGTATGTCAATAGTGATCTATTGTCATAAATTGTTTTTGTGGGTACCTGGGAGGTACGGTGGTGCAGTGGTTAGCACTATCGCCTCACAGCTCGAAGGTCGTGGGTTCGATTCCCACCTGGGGACGAGGTGAACGCTGAAGGAATGCGTGCCCGTCCACACACCGCATGTCCTCGAGTGCCCACCGCCCGGGTGGGGTTGGCAAAATGGCCTTTCTGTGTGGAGTTTGCATGTTCTCCCCGTGCCTCCCGGGGGTTTCCTTCATATAGGAACCCCCTTCACCAAAACATGCAACATCCTGGTTGCTAATGTGGTTCCTCCTCTGATCGCTAAGGGCGCCTGTTCAGAGGGAGGGGAACTGGTTGGAATAGCGTGAACCTCCCACGTGCTATGTCCTACCGGTGAAGCTTCCTCTATCAGGTGAAAAGAAGCGGCCTTGTGACTGCTCATGTATCGGAGGAAGCATGGAGCCAGTCTCGGCTCTCCCAAGATCGGCAGAGGATGGAGTAGCAACCAGGATTGAAACCAAAATGAGCACTAATGGGGGATAAAAATGGGATAAAAAATCGGGGAAAAATAGTAAAAAAAAAAAAAATTGTTTTTGTGGAATGATTAATACATATCATATACTCTGTATTTGGTTAAGTTTTTTATGTTTTCTGAAAAACTTGAAAAAGTGTCTTAGACCATTATTTTAAGAGGGTGACGATATGTTTCCATAAAAAGTCTCAACGTGTAAGTAAACCATACTGTAATTTGCTTCAAATGAAGCTCGTGCCCATGAGACTGACAGGCGAACAGCTCTCTAACTAGGTCACAGAAGAGACATGAGCCACATGACTGAAGATTAGGGGTGTCACAATATATCGTCCCACGAAATTTCGCGATAGTAAAACGTCACGATATGTATCGTTGAGATGAAATCTCATATCGCAAAAAAAAAAAAAAAAAAAAAAATAGACTAAGAAACGTCTTTGTTTGTTGAAGTTCAATGTGTGGAAAGTAGTTCAGTTGAACAAGTCTCTGAAGAGACACATGAGAAGTTATACAGGAGAGAAACCATTCAATTGAGTTTCTGGCAAAACTGTTTACCGTACTTGACAGGAAAAACTGAAGATGCATAAAAAATAGATTAAGAAAAGTCTTGTTGTTTGAGTTTGAAGAAAAACTGAAGATGCATAATGAGAATTTATACTGCTGAGAAACCTTTTAGTTCAAAGTAAATCTAAGTGACAGTGTAACTCATTCTATTTCAAGATAAGCCTTATCTCCAATCTCATGTTTTTTCTAGTTGTTATTGTAATAACAATTTCCCACAACAGCATGTTTTGTATTTGTGCATTTCAAATACAATACTACTTTTCCAGTCATATATTGTCATTATTCAAGTTTAAAAAAATATTGTTAAAATCGTATCGTATCGTATCGTTATCGTGAACCCAGTATCGTGATACGTATCGTATCGTGAACTGAGTGTATCGTGACACCCCTACTGAAGATGGATCAAATTAATATTTATCTTGCTCATTCTATAGCCGGCTGAGTTGTCATATATTGTCATGTCGTGGTGTCTTTGTGTCAGTTATAACAAAATTAATTCTCCCCCCCCCCTTTCTTGTATCGCTATTTTACATCGAAGTCAACAGCAAGTCAGTGCCTTGTGTTTTCCCCCTAAAAGGGGGCGGGACCATAATGCCCATCTGATGTATTGCTCACATAGACAGAGTGAAATCCCTGATGACAAGAAATTGGCTCGAGCCAAAGAAACACCCCAAAAATGTGCGCCCGTGGCACCTCCTCTCCAGAGTCTCCACCCTAGAAAACATTTGCGTGCATAGCGGGTGGATTTATAGTTTTTCTAATCTGTGTGATTGACAGGAGAGATGATCAGAGGGGTGGAGTTTCTACCACCATGATTAGGACAGGGACTGAAGTATGGGTAGAGTTCGTCAAAGAAGGTGCAGCCAGTAAAGGAGTAGATAAGAGCTGCAGTATCTACATCATAGAAGGAGGCCAGACCCTCCTCATAATCCACAAACACCCCCACCTTCTCAGGCTTGGTCTCCAGAGAGAGGACGGCAAGAGGGCCAGCAGAAGCTCTGTACTCACTTCCCTTCCTCAAAGATACGGTCCAGAAGCCATCCTCGGGGCTCACCGTGATTTTTCTCTTCCTGTTGGTCGACCCACTGACCGCTCCTAAACTCCATTCAGTCTTCCCTTTAACCTGAACCTCGTAGTAAAACCTTCCTGAAGAGAAGCTCTGCTCTCCTAAGACACAGGGGTAAGCAGAAAATCTCTCCGGGTTGTCTGGGAGATTCTTCTTGAAATCATCATGATGTACTTGTTTCCCATCATCAGACAGGATGAGCTTGCCGTGGGCTGTATCAGGATCCAGAGTCACCTCCACTGCATACTGCCGGACCCTCTTCAGCTCAGCCTCAGCATTCACCTCTTTCCCGAGAGTCTCCTCCAGCTGAGCCACAGCTCTCTGCAGGTTCTCCTCCAGCTGAGCCACAGCTCTCCTCACAGTACCATCATATAAGGGGCAATTGACACTGACCTCTGTCCAGTCCTTGGTGGGTGGAGGAGTGTTCAGGGATGGGAAGCTCTGGATCGGGTGGAGGTAGTCTTCAGTGCGTGAGAGCTGCTCCACCTCAGCGCTTCTCTTCATCAGCTCAGAGAGCTCCTGTTCCAGCTCTTTGATGAAGCCTTCAGCCTGTTTCTCCGTTTTTTTCTGCTTCCCTTCGACAATTTCAATGAGCTCAGCCTGGCCTCTCTGCACAGACTGCATCAGAGCAGTGAAGACCCGCACGCTGTCTGCTATCTCTCTGTCTGCATCTTCCTTGCTGAGTTCTACCGACTGTTTGATCTCCTGAATCTTCAGTCGTCTCTCCTGGATCATCTTCCCCAGCTCAGCTATCTTTTCTTCGTATCCTTCTTTCAGAGGGACAAAACAATGTGATTTGTGGTCTGACTCGGTGCAGAACTGACAAACACCAATCTGCTCCGTCTTGCAGTACAGCTCCAGTGGTCTGTCATGCTTCTTACACAACCTGCCTTCCGGGTTCTCCACAGGATCCATCAGCTTGTGTCTTTTCATGCCTGTCATTGTCTCATGAAGCTCCAGGTGAGTCTCACAGTAGGAGACCAGACACACCAGGCAGGACTTCTGGGCCTTCCGTTTTGTCCCAGTGCAGACGTCACAGGGAACTTCTGCTTGGGCCCATGGTTGGTCTGGGCAGCTGCTGGCTTTCATCTGAGCTGACTTTCTGAACTGAGCAGGCATCTCAGATATGGGAGTATTTACATGTAGTTCAGGTCTTGTGTCAAACACCTCTTGACATGTGGGACACTGGCAGTGGACACTAACATCCCAGTGCTGAGTGATGCAGTTCTTGCAGAAGTTGTGTCCACATGGTGTGGAGACTGGATCCGTAAACACATCCTGACAGATGGAGCACAGAAACTGCTCTTCAGATAGGAAACTCCTGGCAGCAGACATATCTACACAATGAGGACAAAAGCAAAAGTGTGAAATAATCAGTTAGATTATTGCAATAATCAAAAATCAGTTTGAGTAAGTCATTAGAATTACACTTGATTTGAGTAAGTAGTTAGATTACAGTTAAGTAGTTAGTTACACTTGGTTGAAAATGTAATTTGACAAGTAGGCCTAGTGCAAAATGTAAAGAGGGAAACGGCCCATCTGGATCCAGCTCAATGATGTGTCACTGCTCTCTGTTCTGAAGCTTATCTAGCAGGTTTCAGGAGCAGAGCCACACCTCAACCAGCAGCGTTGGGGGTAACTCATGACAAAACATAACATTTAGAAATGTCGACGGTTACACCGACTTCAAGACGGTTGAAATTATTTGTCGGGATGGTTCCGGGGCGGCGATGTCATTCTGCTACTGCTGTTATTTTGGTGAAAGTAATGCAAAACTGGTGTAATAAGTAACGAGTTAATCTACACAGACAGTAATGTTTTCAAATTAAAGTAACTAGTAATATGTAGTATATTACATTTTGAAAGTAACTTGCCCAACACTGTCAACCACGCCTCTCACAGATATGCCTCCCAGGTGTGCCTAATCTAATTAACCTATAGTATATAGTGACCTACCTAACCCTCTACCTCCTCTTGGCTCTCGCATTCAGTGCCAGTTTATTTTATATTTCATTTATTTATCTATTTCCCCCCCGTGCTGTGGCACATATTTCACGGGGAGATACTATAGAAAACACTATAGCTGGTCATATCGCCACAGAAGCACAAATAAATAAATAAATAAATAAATAAATAAATAAATAAATAAATAAATATATATATATATATATATACATACATACATGTATGTAATTGTGTGTGTTATTGAATTAGGCTACCACAAAGTGAACAAGGATACATGTTTAGGTTTGTTTATTATGCTAGGCTACTTAATTTATTTGGGCTAGGTCTACTGTAGATATTGTCATTATTTAAACAGAGAGAGAGAGAGAGAGAGAGAGAGAGAGAGAGAGAGAGAGAGAGAGAGAGAGAGAGAGAGAGAGAGAATGAGAGCGATCCCCTAGTCTAGTGACTCTCAACCTTCTTCATATCAAGGACCCCTAATTTTGTCCACATCAGGGCAATGGACCCCATATGATGAGATTTTGTCTCTCGAACCCAAATCTGAGAATCATTTCTAGATATGATTTTGTTCAGGAATGAGTCCGGAAGTATACTTCCAGGTTTGTGAGAGGAAAAGTCTATGGGATTCAACATGGGGGTTTTGCTTAAATGCAAATAAGGTCTGTGGTTAACAAAAGTTTATAGGAACGCTAATTTGGGTTCAGCATGATAATCTTCACAAACGTCAACAACTTTTATGACTTTTGGAACGTAAATGCATTTTTTAAACGTGATTTTTAGAAAACGCTTCAAAATTCATAAAAGTTATTCACGTTTGTGAAGATTATCATGCTGAACCGACATACGCGTGCCCATAAACTTAACCCACAGACCATATTTTATGCATTTAAGTGAAATCTCCATGCTAAAACCCCATAGACTTTTCCACTGATGAACCAAATGGCCTAGAAAAATGTCTTATTGTAGGTCGAGATAACAGAGACACTGATCAAAAGTCTACTTTCTCTAATCGGGGTAACTTCCTGTAAATTAAATAATAGAATTATAACAACAATTCATACATTTTCTGGGGACCCCCTAGACCCGACCCCCCCACACACGCACGCACGAGAGAACACGCACGCACGCACGCACGCACGCACACACACACACACACGTTCCTGGCTGATGGTGTGGTCCTTGCTACATAGTAAACTATGGGGCAGCGTAAGGGACACATTTAAGACTACTGAGAAGCCGTCGGAGGCTATATCTTTGCCAAAGCCAGCTATGGATCTGGCCAATGATATGCCAGCACCGGCAACTGAGAGACCGTCGGTGAGAAATGAGAAGCCGACTATTCATTTGTCTTACCAAGCAATCCACTGGATCGGCTATTGGATCGGCTGGTCATTAGCTTGGAGAGGCTAGCTACTAGCTTGGAGAGGCTAGCAACCCATTGGATCGGCTGGTCATTAGCATTTCTAATCCCACATAGGATAAGCAATAACCACGCCCTGTGGCGCCCGGATTGGCCAGGAGCAACACTGGAGGGCACGCAGCCCAGCAATTTCATGAACCAACTGAATAGCTCTTGAGAACGGACAGCGATTTCGAGAGCGGACATTGAAATGAATTATGGTCACCTACCTTCCTTAGCATAGTAATAATAATAAGCATAATAATTGTAATCTACACAATGTGTACACAATCTACAAAAACATGCAATAATATAAACGGTGTTGTGTTCACGTTCATAGCTCATATAATATAATGTATCATATCGTTAATTTCAAGCTCAATTCTTACCCAGAGAAAAGGTACAGCACTGAAAATGTAACAAGCAATAGTTTTTTAAACATCTTTATTTTAAAAGATGAAAAACCCCAGGTGCTTTAGTCCCAAGCTTCAATGCTCCTGGCCAATCCCGGCGCCACAGGGCGTGGTTATTGCTTATCCTATGTGGGTTTAGAAATGCTAATGACTAGCCGATCCAATGGGTTGCTAGCCTCTCCAAGCTAGTAGCTAGCCTAGACAAGCTAATGACCAGCCGATCCAATAGCCGATCCAGTGGATTGCTTGGTAAGACAAATGAATAGTCGGCTTCTCATTTCTCACCGACGGTCTCTCAGTTGCGGTGCCGGTGTTCTGTCGATTTTTGCTACCCGTCGAGAAATGCTACTTTGTCATTCTGCGAGTGCGCAAAGCCGATTTTCCAAGTTTCATCGCCACGCCCATAATTTCTTGAAACCCTTCAGTCCACGCTGTTGTTAACGGTGAGTAACATCCTCAACATAATATTGATTAAAAATTGATAAATTGAGGGGTCTAAGTAGGCTGACATTCATCCTACAGTGGCAGTGAGTTGATTAGTAGTCAACATGAATGCATTAAGTGACGGGAGCATTATTTGATAGGATGTTACTGGACTATCAAATATGCTACCCCTGAAATATTGATTTAAAATTGATAAAATGGGATGTTGAGTATTTGATCCATCAAAATACACTACCCATGACATAAATTTCATTACACTTTTTGAACATTATACAAGAAAGAGAAGAAAACACTTACTTTACGGCTTTAGACCCTATCGGTTTATGCGGCGGTAGCATTTTTCGACAAAGCAGCAAAAATCGACGTTACACCGGCATATCATTGGCCAGATCCATAGCTGGCTTTGGCAAAGATATAGCCTCCGACGGCTTCTCAGTAGTCTTAATTTTGTCCCTTATGCTGCCCCATAGTAAACTGTCTGCTGTACTCACCTCTGTTGAGAGATGAGCTTTATTTTCCGTTGGAGAGAAAGTTGAGAGCCGTCTCGCCTGCAGCAGTGTTGTTCTCTTCTTCTGTCTGATACCACACTTCACTTCCTGAATGTCATGTGACGTTCTCCCTCTTCTCTCGGTTTAATGGCATACCGCCACCTACTGGACAAGAGTGTTTGACATCATTTTATTTGACCCTATTTGCCGGCGTTTACTTTAAATCCAGGTTTAGGAAGTAACTGATTACATGTAATCCTGTTACTGTAATCGGGATACATAACGGTACCTGTAATCCCTTAGAGTTACAGAAGAAAATATATAATAAAGATCAGTTAGGCTACAATTAGTAAAAAAACAAAAGAAAAAAAGATTACTGGCAGAATTACAATTTAAAATACATTTATTGTATATTCTACTTATTGTATATTCAATATACAATAACATGGCTATGCACTGTAAATATTTACTTCTTATTCATAGTGCAGATAAATAAAACAAACAAAAACCCTGGAGAGAAAAAAACACACTTTAAAAACACACCTGGCTCTTAAAAAGGACCAGTGCACCAAAAATATAAATTACTAGTCTAGAAACCAGATAATATCAGTAATCTGTAATCCGAAGATAGCAATTTCATTATTTTTCCCCCCCTGACCCTCCATTTTGTCCCAATTGTGTACTTGGACAATTTTGCCCCTGCCACTGCTCCACCCCCTCTGCCGATCTGGGAAGAACCATAGACTAGCACCATGCGTCCTCCGACATTATTGTTATTGTATTATTATTAATGAGAAACAGGCAACACTAGATAGATTGGCTGAAAGCCTGCTGTAACCAACACATAAGGTCTGAAATATTACACAGCTGTTTTGGGGGGAAATGTCCTCCTGAGGATCATGCCCCCGGACTCTAGTAGTCATATGCATGAAATGTGTCCAAAAGTAATTTAAAGTAATCAGTTACATTACTTCTATAGTGTTACTTGGATTACGTTACTGATTTAAAAAAATTAACAGGTAATTAGTAATTGTATTGAATTACATTTTTTCAAGTAACCCTCCCATAGACTGTACATAACCCTCCCAACCCTGTTTAAATCTGACCCACCAACAAGAAAGTAAAGCGCCTTCCTGGCAGAGATGGGGACTTGAAACTTGGACTCGAGTCGACTTGAGTCCCTGTTTTGATGACTTGCAACTTGACTTGGGACAAAAAAGAAATTACTTGAAGTTGGACTTGGACCAAATGACTTCGGACTTACTTGAGACTTGGACCACAGTGTCAGTGACTTGGTTCCATGTCTGCTTCCTGGTGATTCCTCCCGCCTCCCCCTCTATTTTCTTTGACTCCACAGTTCCCAATTCCCAGTTCACAGTCACACACTCCCACACAAATCTAAAAATAATGAACAAAAGCCAAAGTGAAGCAGCTTGCTCACCCAGCAAAAGCTCTTTATTGTTTGAAAAGACATTGAAGGAGACATTCCCAAACATGGAAACGGTAATAGCGTCTTGTTGGTTCATACATGTACTGTAAATATCTGGGTGGTGTGAATTTTAAGGCACAAGATAAATTAAGAAGACAACGCGCCGCTCAGAGGATGTAGGCCTACTCCACCCCAGACAGTATTCAAATCACATGGCTTACACACACACAGAGGACGTAGGCCTACTCCACCCCACACACAGTGTTCAAATCACATGGCTTACACACACTTCTCTGGTTGTTACAAAATATAGGACAAGACAAAGGATGACAGTTGGGAAACAGATAAAAGAAAAAAACAGACATTAATTGCAGAACGACAGTCTACATGTGATATAAAATACTTTCTTGATACTTGATGTGATAACTAAACCACAGCCCTACTAAGGCAGAGAGGCAAAACAACTACTTTTTTGTTTGTAGGTCAAAGACTGGCGTTTAGAATGTATGTCAACAAGAACTTAAATGCTACAGTTGGAGTTGGAAGTCTGCATCCACTTAGGTTGAAGTCATTCAAACTCTTTTTTTAATCACTCCACAGATTTCATGCTTAAAAAAAACCGATAGATTGGTAAGTCCGTTAGGAGATCTACTTTGTGCATGACACAAGTCATTTTTGTTTCAATGATGAAACAAAAATGAAACTGTTTGGCCATAATGAGCATCGTTAGGTTTGGAGGAAAAAGAACAGCATCCCAACCGTGAAGCACGGGGGTGCGGGCAGCATCATGTTGTGGGGGGTGCTCTGCTGCGGGAGGGGCTGGTGCACTTCACTGAGTAGATGGCATCAAATTATGTCACTGTTTGTGCCAAAGTACATTCATCTCTACATCCACCCACGAACACACACACACACACACACACACACACACACACACACACACACACACACACACACACACACACACACACACACACACACACACACACACACACACACACACACACACACACACACACACACATTAACCCTTCCACAGGTACACCTCCAATTGACTCAAATTATGTCAATTAGCCTATCAGAAGCCTCTAAAGCCATGGCATCATTTCTGGAAAGTTCCAAGCCGTTTAAAGCAGTCAACTTAGTGTATGCAAACTTCTGACCCACTGGAATTGTGATATACAGTAGTGAATTATTAGTGAAATAATCTGTCTGTAAACAATTGATGGAAAAATTACTTGTGTCATGCACAAAGTAGATGTCCTAACTGACTTGCCAGACTATAGTTTGTGTGCGTATGCGTGTGTGTGTTTTATACATGAAATCTATGGAGTGGTTAAAAAAAGTTTTCATTACTTAACCTAAATGTATGCAAACTTCTGACCTCAACTGTATTAAATGATACACTGTCCACTTCTGTACCAAGAAAACGCAAAGAAAAAAAAGGGAATTTTTCTCATTTCCACTACTGGCATAGTTGCTGCTCTTTGGCTTTATAGGGCCGTATAGATAATGACTTCTCTTATAAGATTAATTTTAATTTTTAATGATTCCGAGCACGTGTGGCAAAGTAGAAGCTATATGATGTGCATGCTGACAAGTGTATGTACACAAAACGCACTCTTAAAAAGGACAACACAAAACACACTCTTAAACAGGAACGTGTCATTTTCAACACAGGCCCGTGTCTAGCTCAGGACCGCACACATTGGTGTGTTTTAAAGACATCATGTTCATAACAGCAACTGTCCCAGACTCTGCATAGATGTGTTGAAACGGACACATCCTGGATAACAGTGTGGGAGTTAAGACTGACTTTCATCCAACAAACTGAATCTCTCAGAATGATCGGGACAGTTTCAACACTGTGGAAACGTTGAAAAGCCCTCCATCAACACTGCAAAAAATGTCACTTTTAACAAGTAATTTTTGGGGCGTCCGGGTCGCGTAGCAGTAAAATCCCTGCCTACCAACACGGGGGTTGCACGTTCACATCCTCGTGTTACCGCCGGCTTGGTCGGGCGTCCATACAGGCACAATTGGCTCGCGTCTGCGGGAGGGGAGCCGGATTGAGGGTATTGTCCTGGTCGCTGCACTAGCGCCTCCTCTGGTCGGTCGCGTCGCCTGTTCAGAGGGAAGGGAACTGGTGGGAATTATAGCGCGATCCTCCCCCATGCTACGATGAGGCCGATGAGGCCTCATCGATGAGGCTCCGATGAGGCTCCCGCTGTCAGGTGAAAAGAAGCCGCTGGCTCCAGCTCATGTGTCGGAGGACGCATGGTGCTAGTCTACGGCTCTCCCCAGATCGGCAGAGGGTGGAGCAGCGACCGGAGCAGCATTGGCAATAATTGGCGAAGTACAATTGGGGAGAAAGTGGGATAAAATTTAAAAAACAAAGCAAAACAAAAAACAAGTAATTTTTAATTGCTGACATTGAATGTTAAATTTGAGTTTTGTTTTCAATAAATAGAGAACATCTGCAAAAAGGGTGATAATGAAATCATATTTTTCAAGAAAATGTATTGAAACCAGTGACCAGTCTCAACTGCCAATGCCCCCTAATGTATTTTAAAAATAATCTGATTTTTTTTTTTAATTTGAAGTGAAATTACCTGTTAAAACAGACATCTTTTTCAGGGCCAAATTAAACAAGGTTTAAATTGCAACTAAGCGTACAGATGAGCCCCGGCCCAAAAGATGTAAAAAAGAAAAGAAAAGAAAAACAAAAAAGAGGAGAGATGTGCAAATATACATATTTGTTGTTTTTTAAACTCAGGCGATACTTTACAATGGCCATACTTCAGTATCAATGTAATGGAAGTACTGTGAGTACTGTATGCCGTGTGTTAACAAAACTACTTGCCTGCTTAAATCAATACCATGATGTAAACCAAGCGTACACTATATTTATGTTACTGTTTTGTGCATCATATGTTTTCCGAACCTTTCTCAATATGTTCTCTGACCCATTGGGAACAGCTTTTTCCACAGCTTTTTTGTTTTTTACTTAAACAATATTCCTTAAAATGTTTCATACCTCATTTTGTATTAAAATAAGATTATCTTATCATTAATTTAGATAGTTTACAATTTTGACATATTTGAACTTAATTGTTTATGAAGACAAATCCACTGACAGACGATGATATTGAATCATGGCCCAGCTCTCCTCAGGAAGTGGACACGCTGCAGTAAGGCCGGATGGGATCAAAGCAGCAAACCCCCGCGGGCGCCAACAGGAAATACTCATCTCTTTGGTGCCGCGTGTTCCTGCAAGCGCTCGCTGCCCACGTTTCTCTTTAAAAAATAAAAAGTACAAATACAAAGAATCACTTTGGCCGAGCAAAAGAACACGCCTCTCTTACTTCTAGAATATAGCGTCTCTTTTGGTTCCAGCGTTATTGTACATATTTACAAGTTGTACATGGTCGTTCTCCAGGGAAACCGGGCCGTAACAGCAACAGCAAAAAAATAGACTTGTTTTCCTCTACATTTCTCCTACAAATATGGAATATAGACTTAAAACTTCAGTATATTATTGTGTCATAAGTTGTGCCAAAGTCTTAGACAAAAAAAGAAAAGTGAAGATGCTTTAAAAAAAATTACTATAAAGAGCAGTCTTCTGACGCACTAAACATCTAAAAAAAAAGACAATTGATATAAAACTCTTGGATGCCTAAGACTTTTGCACAGTAAAGTATGTATATATATAGTATTCTATGTGTTACATACATGTACAGTGGAATCCCTTTAAGTCTATCACCCTGTATCATTTCTTAAAGGGGACGATTGCGTTGCGACTGATATGATTAAATGAATATCAAGAGCTATTTTTGTTGTTTTTTTCTTTACAAATAATGAAAATAACACGAAACATCTTGATTCTACCTATCATACTTCATTAGGTGGAACTGTATATAGGAATGGCTGCCGGTACACTCTCTTCAGGTGGAGGGGCGAAAGGAATTTGGCGATTATGATGATGGTGAGGATGATGATGATGATGATGAAGAAGAAGACTGTCCTCGTGGTCTATAGCTGGTGAGGCTTCGTCAGGCCGTCTTCACTCAGCTCATACCTGCAGGAAGAGGAGGAGCCATAGTGTTTCATTTCACATTACATTCAAGCCAAACGTCTTCCCACATATGCTGATTGAGGCAATAGACCCTTTTCACGGGGCCCATTTTGTGTCGGAAAGGCAGGGTAAACACAGGTGCAAGCAAAACACTAATGCGGGTTTCCAAATTCCATTGCACCTGTGTTTACCCTGCCTTTTCAACACAAAATGCCCCCCGTGAGGAGGGTCTATCAGCAGCACCTAACTAACTCTGTATTCCACAGTAGAGCAGAGTTTTCAATCTGCTGTCTGTGGAGACTTCTGCTAGCCTTCTGCTAACTTGAATGTGGATCAAATAATTCAATCGCACGGCTCTTCTAGACTTTCCAAATGTGGTTGGACCGAATGTATCAAATTGTGTTAGTGAAACGAGTCATTTCACGGGTGATGTGTGAAGCTCACAACTGTTTTATCCACTGTTTTACAGCCAAAACAGTAGCGACTGAGTAGACTACGGCGGCATGCTGCTCGGATGGTCGTATAGACTGAATCACCATGACGTCACGTTAACAACAAAAGTCACTTCTGGGTAGACACACCTGCCGATTGATTTGAATTGTGGAGATGGTTACAAAAACTAATCTAAACGCAGCTATGTGTGATTGAAAAAAATGTTTTTCCCCCCAAATTCACCCCTTCCACATATTAATGCAATGTGGTCTCCAACCTGCACCATGCCCTTTAAAGATATATACCCAGTTAAACACGGTGGTCCGACCTATCTGATGTTTGGTTGTGCTTATTTAATGTACTGTGTTGATAAACCAAATCTAACCAACAGTGACATCTCACCACTGGTCGGACTAGCTGCTAGTTTAGAGTGACCCCAAGCTGTAATTGTTTTTATTCTGTGGCCCAACAGGTAAATTAAACTAACATTAGTGAAAGTGTTGTTAATTAACGAGATATGAAAGTATCAAACATGTGTTTTAGACTTAACCATCTTCTCTTTATCTCAGTTGTTCCCCGCCCCATTAGATTGTATGTATGTGATGCAGTCGTTGTCTACCCGGAAGTTATTGTAAACAACATTGTGATTCGGTCTATTTTGCCGAGTTGGGAAATCGTTCTTCAGACATCGGTTCATGAGCTTTTAAGTCGTAATGTGGAAACAACATGGATGGACGCTACAAAGAAGATGTGTTGTATTTGTTTGCTCAGACCGTTTAAACAACACGTAGAAGCTGTTTCCATGACGACGAAGAGTCAACGGTCGGGAAGCAATTTTTATGACACCACATGAATGGTGGCAGAAAGGGGAGACCGAAGTTCCTCAAACAAAAGCTACGCACTAGCCTAGCGCTTTAAGCCCTCTTTACATAATAGAGAGCCAAAGTGAACGTCACTTCCTGCTTCAGCACTGTACCAGAGATTTTCATCCGCCATTTATTTTCCCATAGACATTTCGTGAAATGCTTATAAAAATAGTTTTACTTGGTCAAACCAGACGGTTCAGATATATTTAGAAACAAGAGAGAACACATAACATTTCACTCAGACCAAAACGTTAAAAAAACTGCGGATTTAAAGAAAATATTTTTTCAATGTTGTTTTTCTTAAAGTTTTGGTCCGAGTGAAATGTTCTATGGTCTCTCCCGATTCTTACTATAGCTGAACTGTTTGGTTTGACAAAGTAAAACTTTTTATAAGCATTTTACGAAATGTCAATGGGAAAATAAATGGCGGATGAAAAGCTCTGGTACAGTGCTGAAGCAGGAAGTGATGTTCACTTTGGCTCGATATAGAGTACCGCAGGAATGAGTCCTGGATGTTACTTTCCTATGTGTCAAAGTCAATGGGATTTTTGCTTTAGGGATTTGGGTTAAATGCTTGAAATAAGGTCTGTGGTCAACAGAAGTTTTTGAAACCACAAACTTTGTGCTCAGCAAGACCATCTTCACAAATGAGGACCGCTTTTATGATTTTCGAAGCATAAATGCGTTTCTTTAACCCGTTGATACCTGATGCAGCATTTGCGTGTATATCCCTCATTTGTGTGTGTATCCCTTTAAGACGGTCTTAAAGCGATACACACACAAATGCTGCATCAGGTATCAATGAGTTAAGGCGATTTTCTGAAAACGCTTCAAATGTCATAAAAGTGGTCCTCATTTGTCAAGATTACCTTGCTGAACACAAACTTTGCTTTCGTTAACCACAGACCGTATTAACCAAAATTCACATGCAAAAATCCCATTGCCTTTTACATGTAAGAACCAGGAAGTGCGGGGACTTCTGGGTAAGCCTACAAAATTACATCATCCCTGCAGTACTCTATGTCATACAGCATATTAAAAGAGCTGTCTTTCTTGTCTTTGTAAAGCGACAGTCTTCCATCCTGAGCTGTTCTGGTGTGTGTGTGTGTGTGTGTGTGTGTGTGTGTGTGTGTGTGTGCAATCAGATGAGTGTGTGTGTGTGTGTGTGTGTGCATGTGAGCGCGTGAGCGTGTCACGTGTGTGTGTGTGTGTGTGTGTGTGTGTGTGTGTGAGATCAGATGTGTGTGTGTGTGTGTGTGTGAGTGTGTGTGTGTGATCAGATGAGTGTGGATGCTTGTTAGAGGTGCAGCAGGGCTGTGGGGGGATGCACTCACCACTGTGTCCAGCCCTTGGCGATGTCTTCGTAGGTCAGATCTACCAGCACCTGGTGGGACAGAGCAAACGACGGGACAATCACTTTCTAAATATACTGACAGAAAATGTTGCTAATTTAACCTAATTTAACTTGATTTACGTCCATATGACTTCAGTAACACTTTACAATAAGGGTACATTAACTAAGGCTTAGTTCATGCTTATTAACTAACTAACCCTAATCAACAGTAAACTCATGTGTCTAGTAATCATTTTGGTGTTCGTGTTAACTACTGTAAGGTGTTGTGATTGAGTTGAGGCATGAAGTCACTGAGGTTAAGGTTAGAGCAAGCTTATGGTCAGGGCTGTTAATGAAGGATTTGTTAATGTTTATTATAGGAGCACTCAGCCAATTTTAAACCAACTTTGTATTATATCTCAATAACTGTCAAACTAAATTAATGACTGCAAAACTGTTGACAGTTTTCTGATATACTACTGATTTTGCAGTGATACAAAGATCGGCTGAGTGCTCCTTTAAGCATTAACTAATGTACCCTTATAGAGCACCACAGGAATGAGACCGGAAGATATACTTCCGGGTTCGTAAGACGAAAAGTGAATGGGGTTTTAGAATGGGGATTTCACTTAAATGCATAAAATAAGGTCTGACTCTGGGTTAACAAAAGTTTATGGGAATGCGAATTTGGGTTCAGCGGGATAATCTTCACAAATGTGAATAACTTTTATGACTTTTGGAAAGTAAATGCATTTTTTAAACACGTTTTTTAGAAAACGCTTCAAAAGGCATAAAAGTGATTCACGTTTGTGAAGATTATCCTGCTGAACCCAAATTTGCGTTCCCATAAACTTTTGTTAAGCACAGACCTTATTTTATGCATTTAAGTGAAATCCCCATTCTAAAACCCCATAGACTTTTTCCCTGACAAACCAAAATGGCGGCGATTTCTGGTTAAGCCTACAAAAATACATCATCCCTGCGGTACTCTCTTGTATAAGTGGTATCATGACTTCATATGAAATCTTCACAAAGAAAGGAATTAAAACCTTGATAAAAGAGACTCATTAATACACAATGTCGTTAGTTTCATGCAAACAAGTTACATTTTGTAAATTTATTGAAACCAGCGAAATGAAGTTGACAAGAAGATGAGGAAATGGGGAGGAAGAGGTGTTAAGAAACTAAATTTGGGCACCTTTCCCAGCAGGCCTTTGTGTTTGGAGAGCAGCCCTCCTCCGTTTTTCACCGCCACATCCAGAGTCCTCCTGTGGAGCTCCACGATGGAAACACTGAACTCAAATCTGAGCAGAGAGGGAGAGGATGCAACCAAGTCTTTAACGAGCTCAACGTCTTCATTAAACTCTCTCATTTCTTTACCTAGCACTTTTCTGTGATAAATAATAAATTATGCTGCTGAAAATGATACAAATGGTACAATGGTAACAGTTTGGTCTCAAATGTGGAAATCTTGACCAGAATTCTTCACACACCACCCCCGAAGTCATATATATTGGTTAAAAGCTGAAAAAAGTGTTTTGGGGGTAAGTTACACTTTAATGTAAAAGACTATGTCATATTTTGGGATACTCTTGGTCCCTGTTGGATAACATTGTGTGTGGGTAAGGTACATTTTTATTGTGATTGATAACGTGTATATAGCTAGAAACCATTCCAACCGATGCGTGCAGTTGACTGAGGACTTTCTATGGTGAGACTCAACCTGAAGAATGAAGGCGGAGTCTCGCGTTGAGGCTACTGTATAGTATCGGTCATCAGTTCTCATTCATCTTAAGAGTAGAAATGTACTCGGCTGATTTGCAGGCTTTGTTGGCAAGAACTAAGGACCTCCAATATGCCCACTAGTGGGTGCTACATCACCTGCTAGTCTGGGCCTTGACCCTTGACCCCCTGACTGCTGCTTGCTTGTAATGCTGGTGATTGACTGTAGGAAGTGAAGCTTTGTCCGGTTATTCCCACAGTGGTCAAACAGGTTTCATAAGAACAGTCAAACTCAACGCGGTGCAGAGACTCACATCTGGTCGTAAACAGGGTTGAGGGTTTTCTTGTGCGTGTGAGTTTTCCTCCGGCCGGACCGCCGTTTGTCTGGGAGGAGATAGAGGCGGACGTACGGATCTGAGCCGTGGTCCGTGAACGCTATCAGGTTCCTGAGGAGGGACACAAAACAAGGTTACTCCAGGGGGGGTGAGGACCACGAACAAGTCCATTATGTTGTCATGAATATATTAGAAATGGAAATGTCTAACTGAAAAATATATGAATTACATAATGTACATAGTGCAATGCAATTTATGTGTGGTATTAAAATATGATTATTGTATTATTAAGTGTTAATGTATTGTAGTAAAAAAAAAAAACTATGAGTGAAGTGTTCATTGATTTTGGCTCCAACCTGCAGGCGTGAACCACAACAATGAGCTTGTTCCTCTGGGAGCTGTGTCTGACCGTCAGCTGGATCTCACCCAGAGGGAAGTGACTGGGGCCAGAGCCACTGGAGAGAGGGAGAGAGAGAGAGAGAGAGAGAGAGAGAGAAAGAGAGAGAGAGAGAGAGAGAGAGAGGGAGAGGGGGGGGGTTGATATGGGGTTAATGATTCAATACAGTGATACAATGTAATAAATATTAAAGTTAAATGACAATAAAGTCTGACTGCAGAATTCTGTTCATTTCTAAGCCACAACTCAAGTTTATAGTGATGCCTTTTGGCTGTTAAAATGCACACCTGCCAACATTCGGCTGTGAAAAATGAGATTTTCCGGGGTATCGGCAAACGCACTGGCCACCCCCCCCCCACCCCCCACTCAGATCCGTCAATCAATGCTGTGATTCGTTGTTCTCTCGATTGCTCGTGCTGCCTTGTAAAAGGGAGACTTGCTGGGATTCATAGAAGCCATTCTCATTCAGATATCTTGAGGTGAGAGGTCAAGGAAGACCTGGAGCTATTTAGCCCCCTTCCCAACAAGCTAGCATGGCATGGATGGTACCAATGGATGCCTTGGGTCATCTAGTATCTATATGATTCTTCCATCTTTAGATTAATGGGGGAAATCACCAATTGGGAGCACAGCAGGAGAAAGGGTTAAAAATAGGGAGGTTGGCAGGTATGAGAATGTAAACAATAATAATGTAAAATTGGATGGAGAGCTTGTGAAACTGTGATGGTCAAGGCGTCTCATTTGTGATGACTTGTAGGACATCTAACAGATGCACAGATCTTATGTGATGACTTGTAGGACATCTAACAGATGCACAGATCTTACTTCTGCAGCAGGCGCAGTCTCTGCTGCAGCTCCTGCGCGGCGTACGGGTTGGAGATGTCCGAGGCGATGCTGGGCGTGGGCTCCTTGGCGCCCCCCGGCCCTCCGGCCAGGTACTGCTGGGAGCCGGAGACGGCTAGGTTAGAGGAGCTCCTCCGGCCGTCTGACAGGCTTCCCCCCACTGCCCCTCCGCTCTGCCCCGTGTCCGGTCCTCCAGGGGGCCTGGCCGGCTCGTCCTGCCCGGGCCGGGGCAGCGGGTCCTGGGCGGACGCCGGGGCGGTGCGGGGGGTGTCGGAGGCCGCGGCCCGCGGAGGCCGGGGAGAGGCGGAGGCACGCAGCGGGGTGGGGCTGGAGGTGCTGGCTTTACGCACCTGCACCGAGGAGGGGGCGGGGTCTGACGAGGAGGCGGACTTGTCCAGGCACAACACCTGGAGGTGAGACGAGAAGCAGAGGAAATGACTGGCTGATGGTTTATTCTAGATCCTTTTGGTGTGAGTTGCTGGGTTTTGGAGATAGAGATGTCTGCCTTCTCTTAAACACAACGGAACTGGATGGCAGTCGGCTTGTGGTAGTCAAAGTGCCAAAAATTTACATTTTAAAACTGTACATTGCTGCTTGCTAGCATGAAACTGCTCACAACAAGATCTGAGGATTATCTTGAGTACCGGGTCATGATTTCTGGAAAGAGACGTTGCCGTTGAGTTTTTCAAATGCATTTTCTCTACAGCCAATAGCTCCAAAACCTGGCAACTCACCCCAAAACGATGTACAGTAGATGGAAGGATCTACAGTAGATGGATCTACAGTAGATGGATCTACAGTAGATGGAAGGATCTACAGTAGATGGAAGGCATCTGGAGTCTTGTTTGTTTACAGCAAATATAGACACTTTTCACCGAATTGTGTGTGAGGCTGTGGTTTAAGAGCCGTTTGAAATTTGAAACCTAGCTGATTTCCTGTCAGCTTGTATTAGCAAACACTGCAACAAGAAGTAATCTAGGGTCAATTTAGAATGTTTATATTGTCAAGTTAAAAGCGTCTATACTAATATAATAATATATGTATATAATGTAATATGTATATAATATATATATAATGATATACTAATATCCTGAAATGAAGTGAGCATGTGGTGACAAGCAGAAAAGCTAAAAGGTGTGCAGGCCGGCTTGGTACCCGGAGAGCCATCTTCATCTTGAGGGTGCAGCTGGGTCCAGAGTTCTTGAGGGGGAAGCGCTGGTTGAGTGTCATGTCCTCGGCCTCCAGCAGGCGGCTCAGAGGCAGCGTCAACGTCCCCAAAGAGCAGTCGTGCTTCTCGTCCTTCACCTAAACACACGGGGGACAAAACCCCGAGGTGAGATGACTGAAGGGGCAGTGAGCAATTAGCCTGGTTCAAACCATCCGGATCCGGGAACTCATTCTGTTTGGTTCTGCGGTTCCGTCTGGACTCCGAGCTGTGCAGTGATTTCAGTGGGTGGGAGTACTTGCGTTGACAGACTCGCAGAACGAAACAGAATGTGAGTTCACGGATCCGGATGGTTTGAAGCAGGCTAGTGATCAACCAGAGATACAGTTATGAAATCAAGGAAATATTAGTTTTCTTGTTCATAGAGAAGCCATCATACCTCAATCTCCAGTTCTTGGCTCTTGGGGTTGTGGATGAGGAAGGTGAAGGCTTCCTCCCACACCGGCTCGTTGGTCTTGTATCTGGTCTGCAGGAGAGACGCGACAGCGAGACGTCAGGAAGAGCGACAGGACAGGGAGACGTCAGGAAGAGAGACAGGACAGGGAGACAATCAGGAGGAGAGACACGACAGGAAGACATCAGGAGGAGAGACACCACAGGGAGACATGAGGAGGAGAGACACCACAGAAAGACACCAGGAGGAGAGACACCACAGGGAGACACCGTAGGGAGACATGAGGAGGAGAGACACCACAGGAAGACATCAGGAGGAGAGACACCACAGGAAGACACCAGGAGGAGAGACGCGACAGGAAGACATCAGGAGGAGAGACACCACAGGGAGACATGAGGAGGAGAGACACCACAGAAAGACACCAGGAGGAGAGACACCACAGGAAGACATCAGGAGGAGAGACACCACAGGGAGACATGAGGAGGAGAGACACCCCAGGAAGACATGAGGAGGAGAGACACCGTAGGGAGACACCGTAGGGAGACATGAGGAGGAGAGACACCACAGGAAGACATCAGGAGGAGAGACACCACAGGAAGACATCAGGAGGAGAGACACCCCAGGAAGACATCAGGAGGAGAGACACCACAGGAAGACATCAGGAGGAGAGACACCACAGAAAGACACCAGGAGGAGAGACACCGCAGGATGACATCAGGGGGAGAGACACCACAGGGAGACATGAGGAGGAGCGACACCCCAGGAAGACATCAGGAGGAGAGACACCACAGGAAGACATCAGGAGGAGAGACACCACAGAAAGACATCAGGAGGAGAGACACCGCAGGATGACATCAGGGGGAGAGACACCGCAGGATGACATCAGGGGGAGAGACACCACAGGGAGACATGAGGAGGAGCGACACCCCAGGAAGACATCAGGAGGAGAGACACCACAGGAAGACATCAGGAGGAGAGACACCACAGGATGACATCAGGGGGAGAGACACCACAGGGAGACATGAGGAGGAGAGACACCATAGGGAGACATGAGGAGGAGAGACACCATAGGGAGACATCAGGAGGAGAGACACCACAGAAAGACATCAGGGGGAGAGACACCACAGGGAGATGTCAGGAGGAGAGACACCACAGGGAGACATGAGGAGGAGAGACACCATAGGGAGACATGAGGAGGAGAGACACCACAGAAAGACATCAGGAGGAGAGACACCACAGAAAGACATCAGGGGGAGAGACACCACAGGGAGATGTCAGGAGGAGAGACGCGACAGGGAGACGTCAAAGGGAAGACTAGCCGCAGCTGTTTTGAGGCTAGAACAGCTTGTTGAACACTGGTCCTGCCAAACACCTGCCAAAATGGCTAGAAAAACTGAGAGACAATCAACCACAGCAAAAGCCAGCATTCATTTGTGACTTTCGTGTCAAGTGGCCACACTGGCTATTGGGTTAAAAATTGCACACACAATTTCTTCTTATTTTCAGGATAGGAAATAAAAATACATTTGTATTTTCAGGATAGTGGTTGGTTTCCTGCCAGATAGGCTGAACAGACATTTGAAACATTACATAGTCCTGAAAGGGCTGAGTAGGTGCCATGAAAAGCACTAAAGACACATTCTGGAAACTTAAACATGTTCTTCATTCCTGAACAGTGTTGGAGGTAATGCGTTACTGTAATCACATTACATTTGTCGGTAACGAGTAGTGTAACGCACTACTTTCCTAAATCCAGACATCACATTCAAGTTACTAATCAAACACTTAAGTCGTTACTTGTGTCACATCAGTTCTTAAATTTTCAGCAGGATCGGCTTTGAATCTGCAGGATTAGAAAACATCCAACGTGCTTTCCTGCATTCGATTGCGCAACACAACAGCTGACTGGAAATACACGTCTTTTTGGTGCTAGCTCGATCCAGACATTACCAATAGACAACAGATAAATCGAGAGCCTACACTAGAATGGATGGGCTGGAGTGACGGGGAGGAGTGACGATCTGTTGAGGTTTAGGCATGAGCAGAGCCGTATAATAGAAGAGTTCCGACATCTCCATTCACTCCAATGGACCAGTTTTTTTCCAGGAAGTAGAAAGTGGAACTCTTGAGTAAAAAAAGCAGCACTGTCGAGTTGCAGCAAAATAGACAGTTTGTGTTGTACTTTGACAGGGTTTTTCATCCCTTGAATCAAATTGTACATTATCAGCTTTATTTTAGCATGCAAAAGTAGCGCGAGACCCATTCCTGGCTGTTCATTGGCTAATGAGTCTCACATTTTGGTCCGCCGCTGATGCCACTCTCTTACTAGAGGACACTAGGCATGAGGAGTGACGATTCATGGGGTCGTCCCTCCAGCCGATCCATTCTATCAGTTGAGGCAGTCAGAAAATGGCAGCGCACGGTCTTTTGACGAGTGGCTTATGCACATACTTTGAATTTGTTGTATGAAAGGACAGGAATGTGACGATAAAGCACCTGGAAAGCCAACATGCTAACAACACAAAGCTAGCAGCTAAAGACCCAGGGACCCGGCTGAGTCGACCTGAGCAGCAGGTAACGTGAAAAGCAGAGATAAACAGGCTTGTTGCATTGTCAGAGGAAATGTTGCAAGTGTACAGTATGCTACTTTTATGGAGGTTCCTCAGAGTTAAAGTTGTAAGTGATTTACGCTATTTTCTGGACAGTTATGCAGTACAGAACACTGTATGCTTTTATTTTGAAGGCAGGCAAAGGAAGTGTTGTGTTGTGTTGATGGTGGAGCGCCTGACACTGTATGTTGGACCCGGGCGTCTCCTGTGATGGCGTCTCATGTGATGTCTCCATTTTATTATTTTGTAATCCTACTGTCAAAGTTCGCCGTCTTTCAGAAACGAAGAACTTGTATATGTCCGCTGTATATATTATTAAGATAGGGATTTGTGCTGATAGAGTATGTGGGCATATGTAGTGTAAGGTGTAATGAGTAAAGTAAAGTAAAGTAAGGGATTACTTTTTTTAAAGTAATGTGTAATATATTACTTTTTTGAGTAATGACCACCAACACTGTTCCTGAACAGCTAACGTTTTAGAGATTTGAGGATTTCATCCACAAGCAGACAAATACAATACTGAATGGGTGACTTAGAGGTGGGGTGGGTGGATTGGGCTCTGGTCTTACCTTACTCTCGAAGGACTTGTGTCCCACAGTGAACTGGACCAAAGGACTGGGGTCGCTGCTCACCTTCTTACCAGACTGTACGAGAAGGAGAAGAAGAGATTTATCAAACAGGACAGACTGACAGCTGCAGACAGCTGCAGAAGCCTCAGGAGACAGACTAACGTTTCTGACATCTGGCAGCTTCACTCCAAAGTAAAATCTGTTACAAACTATTTCAAAGAAGTGTCTACTACTCTGACAAAATTAATTTCCTCGTCAGTAGCTATCTTGAGCTTTATTTACCTTTATTTACTTCATATTGCTGTTTCAGAGGATGTCAAATAAAATCTAAATCTAATCTAAACCGAACATGTCGTTTTTTAGACTGAACTCCTTCATAGGTCTGTAATTCTTACTGCAGTAGAGATTAAGCCCTAATGCGGTTTTGGCATCTTTTTCAGGGAAGTACGATCATACAATTAAGTAATTAAGTAAGACAAATTCTGTAAAGCATACCAAATTAGCCACTGTAAGAGCTTATCATAACAACACCATATCTCCTTTACAGTTTCATTATGATGTTGTATACTGTGTTATAAACGTATACTGTAACTAGAATATAGAGCAATCAAAATTCTGATTTCGATGTTCCATATTTTTGAAATGTGGGTGTTTTTGTGCATGCAAAATGCACAAAATGCAAAATGTGTCACGTTTGAGGGGAAATGATTAAGGGGGAAAGGGCTTTGAGGGAAAGACCTCCTGCCAATCAAATCTCCACAGCCCCGACCATATCATATCATATCATATCATCTCATATATCAGACTGGAAGAAAGGATCAATTATAAGATTAAGAATTGAGAGTTTCAATTGACTTCAGACAACAATGTTGTTATTTACAACACACTGTTAGAGACGGTGGATAGTTTTAGTCGACAAACACAATTAGTAGAGTTAATGATTTCCACAACAGTAGTCAGTAATTGGAATCGACCTGGGAGCCATTTTGAATTCCTGCAGCAGCAACAGCATCTAACTCAACTTCTAATCAGTTTAGACTCAATCTGCAGTTAATCTGAGCAGTTCCATCCCAAAATTAGATACCAGCGATAGAATCATTCCTGATTTCGAAATAAAATGAATTTTGAACTTAAAATTAACAACGTTAAAGCCTTTGGCTACATTGTTGAAGGTGGAATCATCTATATCCTTCTGTGAGATTAATCAGAACAACTAAAAATTTAAACACTTTATGTTTGAAAAACTCTTCATTTGTAGCCTGTGTTTTGGATTGAGATATTAATTTGACTACATTTTACAGTCTTTCATGGTGAACTCTCATAAGCCATGTTGATTTTTTATCTCGCCTGCTCAATGTGAAAAGATGGAACTTACTTTCACATCTTCCTTGAACTCTCTGTGTGGATGCAATTTCTCGCTATGTGGATGACTTTTTGCAGACGATTTTTTTGGGGGGGATGGGGCAGACAGCGGGAAAAAAATAAAACAGGGACGGTGCCATTTGAAACAAATTAATACTAAATTACCTTTAACTCATTGAGTGCCAGCCACTTTTGGAGAACGGACGCTGCCAGTGCCAGAGTTTCAGAGCGTTTTCAGTGATTTCTCGAGGCCCACAGAATATTGTGTGATATTACTATGTAAACACTGAACACGCACAAAGAACGATGAGACTCTATTCTATCATCTGCAAAAAAAAGTTTATTGATCCCATTTTCCGTTCTTTAGTTATGAGCCGGAGAAGATAGCTTGATTTAACCAAAAACAGCCATTTTTTTCTAGAAGCTGAGATAATGAGCCTTTTGTGAAATTAAACATTTCAAGCACATCACTGACTGAAGCTAATCTTTTCTAATGTAGTCACACCTCAAAAATAATTTCCTTCAATAAAACAGTGAAGGCCAGGGAATTTTGTTTGGCAGAATAATATTTTTTAGCTGCAACCAGCAGCGCTGGCCCCTGCGTGCGCTGCTGGTTGCAGCTTCTTGCTGGTCTTGATTTGCTGCTGGTGGGCATCGGATATTCTGGCTTGCGTTTGTCAATCCTGTCCTGCTGTCTGGGTCTGTCTGGGTGTTGTGTGCTGTTCTGCGTGCCCCCCCCCCGCCCCGCCCCGCCTCAACTGCACACTCCTCCTCCGTATGGGAGTGTCTCTGGTGGCTCTCTGCTGAGTTTGCTGTGCACAGTGAAGGGTGCGCGACATCCAGCTTTTTTACAGCGTTCCGCGTGTGTTTGTCACCGGCAACCATGCTTCCAGTTGAGAATAATAACAACTCCACGGCTGATCATGCAGATGTGCTGTCGCAACGGACACGGAGCGGCTCAATTGTGGGAGCAGACTGGCTGCTGCAGGCACAGCTACAGTAACGTATTGCTTCATGCATATCGATGCATACGGATGCGATGCGATTTCCGTTTCCCCAACGACTTCTTCTTTGTTTTTTCCTTGCCTTTCTGTTATCTGGAGAGCACTGTCGCCACCTAAGGGTTCTGTAAAATAGGTTAGACACATTCAATAGCTCCCATATTGTAAGAGGCGATGTAAGAGGCTTAGATCGACATCCCGCCGTCAAAAAACGCAATTGACGACTTTAGTCGTCTTTGGCACTCTACGTCACTATTTGAATTGACGACTAAAGTCGTCATTGGCACTCAATGAGTTAAGATTTAGCATTTTGTAATGCAGTATGCTGTTTATTGTTACAGCGTGTGTGAGTGTGTGTGTGTTGCTTAGGGCTGGGTATCGTTAAAAAAAGTACAATAGCATTACTATTAACTCATTGAGTGCCAGCCACTTTTGGAGAACAGACGCTCCCAGTGCCAGAGTTTCAGAGCGTTTTCAGTGATTTCTCGAGGCCCACAGAATATTGTGTGATATTACTATGTAAACACCGAACACGCACAAAGAACGATGAGACTCTCTTCTATCATCTGCAAAAAAAGTTTATTGATACCATTTTCCGTTCTTTAGTTATGAGCCGGAGAAGATAGGTTGTTTTGAGCAAAAAGACACGTTTCAATTTAGAATCTGAGATATTCAGCCTTTTGTGAAAGGAAGCATTTCAAGCACATCATTGACTCTGAAGCTAATCTTTTCTGATGTAATGACACCTCAAAAATAATTTCCTTCAATAAAAGAGTTAAAACAAAGGAATTTTGTTTGGCCAAATAATATTTTTTAGCTGCAACCAGCAGCGCTGGCCCCTGCGTGCGCAGACCCTACACCTTGTTGCTGGTCTTGATTTACTGCTGGTGGGCATCAGATAGCCTATTCTAGCTTGTTTGCCTGTCTCTGTGCATCGAGCCTGCTGCTGCCTGGGTCTGTGTTTACTGTCAATGGTTGTATGCTGTAGTGCCCTGCGTGCCCAACCCCCCTCCTCCTCCTCCTCCGTGGTGGGAGGAGTGTCTCTGGGGCTCTGCTGTGGTTTGCTCTGCGTTTGCTCTGCACTGAAAGGTGCGCTGCATCCCCCCGCTTTTTCACAGCGTGTCGCCGGCTCCCAGCGCTTCCAGCTGAGAATAATGTAACTTTTCAGAAAGAGGCTGGTGTCGGCAACTAAATCATATGGAGGGGCTATCGCAGCGGACACGGATGGGGCTCAATTGTAGCAGCAGATGACTGCTGTTCACAGGCACAGCTAACGTTATGCTTCATGCATATCGATGCGATTTCCGTTTCCCCATTACTTCTTCTCTCTTTTTTCCTCGCCTTCCTCTAATCTGGAGAGCACTGTCGCCACCTAATGGGTCCCTAAAATAGCTTTTACACATTCAACATCCACCATACTTTCACAGGAGATGGATCTGGCTTTGATGCACGTCCCACCGTCAAAAAACGCAATTGACGAACATACTCGTCCTTGGCACTCAATGAGTTAAAGTGATACTGATACCAATATTTCATTCGATACCTTTTTGTGTAGTATAGAGAGCCAAAGTGAAACGTCACTTCCTGCTTCAGCACTGTACCAGAGATTTTCATGCGCCATTTACTTTCCCAACGTTCAAACCAAACGTTTCAGATATATTTAGAAACAGGAGATTTTTTCGATGTAGTTTTTTTTAATGTTTTGGTCTCTCCTGATTCGAAATATAGCTGAACCGTTTGGTTTGACCAAGTAAAACTTTTTTTTATAAGCATTTAACGAAATGTCTATGGGAAAATAAATAGCGGAAGAAAATCTCTGGTACAGTGCTGAAGCAGGAAGTGACGTTCACTTTGCCTCTCTATAGCCATCATTTTGAACGTTTTGGTGGCATCTTGGCACACTGAACTGCCAACGCTCGACTTCACCATCACAGCCTGCATGGGTTGTGGCTGCTGCAGTCGGCCAATCACGTTGCATAAAATCTAACAATTGGCTGCAAGGAATAGAAACCATACAAATAGTAATGTTTTTCTAGATCTGTGTACAAAAGCATGGAATGCAAGTATCGTTTGACTGGAGAAGTTTCAATACTACAAAGTAGCTACTGGGTTATTTCGGTCGATACATGGCTTAAAGGTATCGGATAGCGATACCCAGCCCTCGTGATGCTACTGTGTTACTGCATCCCTCCTGTATCTACGGGTGTTTTTCGTTACCATGGTTACCTTGAGCGACTTTCTGACTGAGGCCTTCTTCAGCCCCTGCTGGTTGAACTCTAACGGATTGTGCTTTGATTTTCCCCCAGGGACAAGGCAGGAGAGAGCAAACACACACACACACACACACACACACACAAACAAACATACATGTGCGCCGCGCACACGCACACAGACACACACAGCAGCAGGTTATTAAGGAGAGGAGGAGCATGCAGGGAGGAAGAGGAGATGACCACACCACACGAGACAAAAACACAACATGGTTAATGTCAATCCCCAATTAAACCTGGACACAAAAACACCACAACGTTATGAAAGGGACTGTTCACCCCCAAATCTAAAATACATATTTTTTCCTCTCACCTGTAGGGCTATTTATCCATCTAATGTAGATTGTTTTGGTGTGAGTTGCCGGGTTTTGGAGACATCGGCCGTAACTAGTTTCTTTTAGTAGTAGTTCGGTTGGAAAATAGTTCCTGCATGAAACTGCTAACTTCTGGTAGCATTAGCTGCTGCTAGCTAGCTGCGTGTAGTTCGCTCCAAGGAAAATAGTCCCTGCATAAAACTGCTCACGACAAGGTCTGTGGATTATCTTGAGTAACCTAGCCGGGTCATGATTTCTGGAAAGAGACATTGCTGTTGAGTTTTTTTGTTGTTGCACTTTGCAGTTCCACTGTACTCGAGAGATGGCAGACATCTTCACGGCTGACATCTCCAAAACTCGTCAACTCACACCAAAATGATCGAGATGGATAAATAACACTACTGGTAAGAGGAAACATGTATTATTGATTTTGGGGTGAAATGTCCCTTTAAGACAGTCTGATGAGAATCAAGAGAATCCAGATCAGAGGGAAGAATCAATCAATTCTGATCAAGGAGATGCTGAGATGAATTTATGAATGAGGAGTTGTGGTGTTAATTGAATGAGGAGTTGTGGTGTTAATTGAATGAGGAGCTGTGGTGATAATTGATGTTAATTGGGGGACATGGCTTTCAGGTGTTTAGCTGAAAAACACTTGCAATCCAGATGGATGAACATCACACTCAGAGGATGAATAATTCAGTGTTACAGATATCAAGAATAAGCTGCACAGCAAACCAAGGCATTTCATTAACCATAAAGTCAACTGGCAATAGAACATAAAACTTCTTGACTGGATGTGATGTTGGTGCAGGCCGGGTATTTGATATAATGCATGCTAACAGAAGACTGGGTCATAATAGCATCCCTCTATCTGAACATTATTCTTCACATCAACAGAACGCTATAAATATGTGTGTATCGGACCTGAACCACAACAGTTTCCATTCTTTTCCAGACATTTTTTTCCAAATTCCCCAAAATTTCAAGATGTGGAAATGATCAAATACATTTTTTATATTTTTTCCACACCTGCGTAGGAACCAGATGATAATCTGATAATCGAGTTTTTCCAAATTTGCTAATGTCGGAAGTATACTATTACTAATGTTACCTAAGGAGAGGGAACCGTGTGCTGCCCCCTGGTGGCAGAGCTAGTAAGTAAGTAAATCAGTATTATACAGCACTGAGGTTCCAAAGTGCTTTATACCAAAGAGACCTCAAAAGGGCAACACAGGCTGCTCAGCACAGAGCTCTTTTGGACAGATCATGGGAGATATTCTAGTGTTTTTCCACCTTTTAGCCCATTTACTGCTCTGCTCACACAGGCCATTTCTTAACCCATTGATACCTGATGCAGCATTTGTGTGTGTATCCCTTTAAGACCGCGAACCACGTGACGCGTCAAAGGGATACACACACAAATGAGGGATATACACGCAAATGCTGCATCAGGTATCAATGGGTTAAAGCACAACATACTCTTTTAGATTTCACATCATGGAATGACATCACTGGTCCACAACTTAACACAAATCAAGTCTGACATTACTGTCAAACCAAATGAATGTCAAAATGGAATGAATGCAAAACAGTTTACAGTTTTTGGATCTGCGTGCAAAATAAATCAGATGTGTTTTACAGTGAAGTTGGCTCTTCTGAATGTGACAGGTAACCAGTGCAGAGAGGCTGCACAGGAGATGAGAGCCTGGGTGAAGGAGCAGGGAAACCCTGAACACAGTGGCAGGCAGACGGAGGGAGAGGAATCAACAGTCAAAATGCATTCCTCCCTCCATTTCCTCTTTAAAGGAATTAGCCATATCTGGGTCCAACAGTGTTTAGGAATAATTCTTCATGCTTGTTTTATCCTTCTTAGGGGACCAGATGGGTGGAGTTTGCCACATCCTGACCATTCAAATTATGTCATGTGAGGCGTTAACAAAAGAAGAGTACACTAAAGAGCTTTTCCTGTGATTGTCTCAACTTTCCGTTAAGTATGTTGCCTTTAGTGGCAAAACCCCACCCATCGGGGACATAATGAACATAAAACAAACAGAGAAAATAATTTCAAATATTATTTGGCCGACAGCTGGTTTCCTCCGCTGGTGGCGCTGGCCGAGGGCAAATTCAATATTGTTATCATCTTTTTGGGGGAGAAATTTTGTAGCATCAATATTGAGTATTAGCGCTGTCGAGAATTTTTCTTATTGAAACCAGTATTTTCTTTTTCCAGAGAATGTTTTAGGTCGCTTTCACATATAAGCTGTTTAGTCCACTTTAAACGCGCCAGAGTTTGTTTCCTCGGATAGTCCGCTTCCTTTGGGGTGGTGTGAACGCACGAATGAACTCTGGGGCGAAACAAACAAGCAAACTCTGGTCCGCTTGAAAACATGGGTCTCGGTTTCGCTTCCAAGTGAACCCTGGCGCGGTTCGTTTGTTGTGTGAGAGCAAACCAGACTAAACACAAGAGCAAATAGGAAGCGCCAGTGCATCATGAGTAGAAGACGGTAGAAGGGAGCAAAACAAACACTACGGCGCGCATACGTGTACAGTACCTGCACGCCGTGTGACGTACGCCGTCATAACAACACGTATCTCAACAGCTGACTTGCCTTCTCATTCGGTACTGCCTCGCTCGTCTCAACTGCAGAATGAAATGTTCAACAGCTTGCTGCCTCTTCTGCTGCTCATATTGGGCACATCCTTGTCAAATATTTATTTGATAGTAACACCAAAGTAAAACCAGAAATCCCAATATCGCAGGTGGTGTTGCTCCATGGTTTGTGTTTTGCGGATTCACTTGTGTTGTTCAGTCAGCCCTCATCCAGGCAAGAAGCCTGCTGAAGAGAGGATAGATTTCCCTTCTCTATTCTGTCCAATAGATGAGTGACTGTTTCGACCACATTGTTCAGAAAGTTTGGTGTTTGTGACAAATTGTTGTGTGAAAGTGAACCAGACCAAATGAAAATAGCAACAATGTTGCAACTTCACCCGCCCGAATCGCACCGAGTCCACCAGCTTATATGTGAAAGAGACCTTAGTGCAATTGATCTAACTGGATTGTGAAAACATTAATTACAGCATTAATGTGCTTTCTTCAACAAATCAGTCATTCGTCAAAAGAGCGAAGGAAGGATGCTTTTGAGAGTTCCTGAAAGAAAACTCCTGGCTTTTGCTTCCTCGTGTTCGGTTCTGTTTTTTTCTGCCACGTTCCCCATCTTTTCCGTCAGTCAAACTAACAAACAACATTCAGAACAAACCAAATGTAGATATTTAACCCGTACACAAGCTGGTGGGCAGCATGCTCATCAGGCTCAAAGGTTCACCCTTTGTTCTTGCTTTTATAAAAACCAAACACAATCATAACTCGACAGGATGCAGAAAACAGCCGGCGGACTCACAAATAAGGTCCTATAGAGAGAGGCGGTGTTCTCACAAAACACCAGGCCCGCCGCCCGCCTCTCCTTTAAGTAGCCAGAGCCCAAGTCCCCCTCGAAGACGCTCTTCAGAGGGAGGAGGTGCAGAGGAGACAAGCAGAGAAGGAGAAGAAGAAGAAGAAGAAGAGGCTGAAAAGAGACATGTGAGGTCTACACTGCAGATCCATACCAAGAACAAACTTCTAAAGAATCAGGTTGATAATGCTAGAAGATACCAGACAAGACAACCTCAGCTTCTTTTTTCATCTTAAAGGTAGTATTAGTAACATGTTAGCCTTGTAAAAGCATCATGAGCACGTTAACTCACATTCTGTTTCACTCCATGGATCAGTCTGGACTTATAGTTGTCCACATCCATTTCCAGAAATTACAATGTAACCGGGCCAATCAGGGATGCCACTGGCATAACAGTAATGGTGTGTGTGTGTATATATATGTATATGTGTATGTATATATATGTATATGTGTATGTACTGTATGTATGTATGTATGTATGTATATGTATATGTGTATGTATGTATGTATGTATGTATGTATGTATATATATATATATATTATAATTACTGTAAATAAAATCGGCCTTTAGCAGATGGTGAAAGGAGAGAAATCACATCCTCATGTTGATCCGCTTCACATGAGGGGAGGGCGGGCAGGAAAAGCAACTGGGCTTATGGGAAATGTAGTCTTAATGTAGAGAAACGATTGAACAAACAATACTACTGCTGTGAGATAGAGGAGACAACCAACCATTTGTTTACAGTAATTATACCAAGATATCACAATTAATTTGACAATGACTGCTGCTTAAAAATTCTACAAGTAGAACTTTTAAAGAATCGGTTTTGTGCTCAAATGCACATCTTAACTTGAATGATCTTCTATTCTTACAAATGATGTGTCTATGGAGATCTATGGCTGTATTGTATGTAGCTGTGATTTAATATACATTTTATTTTACTGCTATGACTGTCATGCTAATCATCATTCAAGTTCAAGTTTATTTTTGCACAATTTACACAATTTGCAATAGCAAGAAGCAACAGGAGTAGAGCACTGAGTCTCTGGGTGCAATATCTATGTGTTCCCTACCCCTGTTATGCATATAAGAGTAGCATACTGTAGGATCTTTGAAAAACATTGTTTGTAACAAAGCAAAGGACACAGTCTCTATGAGAAAATAATTGATGGTGAAGAAGCATGAGCAGAGAAGCAGGCAGGACAGCGGAGAAGAGGGAGTCTGTGGTGAACCTGCTGGACCAGACAGTAGTAACAGGCAGGGCAAGGAACCTGGAACTGTTACCTCTAGTTACATTCACTGGTTCAAACATGACCTGGAACGGCTGGCTGACTTACCGGCAGGTTCCGGGCTGAGTCCAGGAAGACGACCAGCAGGGCGGAGGACAGGCCGTCGTTGGCGTGGCCGCGATCCGCCTTGATGCTCGTCAACGCCTGCCGAGAAGAAATAGATCCGTTAAAAATATTTTGAATACTTCTTTACAACATGCAAAAACATTTCCACAAAGTAGAATACATTTAATTTGACAATACAATAAAGTAAAGTAATGTGTTAAAACTCTTAAAAAACTCAAAATAGCAAATGAGACAGAAAAAATAATATATTGATATATATTTTGTGTAGTTCTATATAATGTAACTTGCAAAACACATTTCCACACATTAGAAAGATTATGTGACATTTTGAATATTTGTTGGCTATATTTCATCACTAGGAAGTCATATAAAAACCCTTAATAATTCATGTAATTATAATCAAGTCAGTAATGAATAATAATGATAATGAGGAAATAATGAACTAAATTTCATCAGATCCCCCCCCCCCCCCCCCCCCACCAATGTGAGATGATGTTCAGATCGATCAAGATCGGTGTAGCATGGTTCAAATGCAAAGTATAGTTCCAGTTATACTTGATAGTATAACTGGAACACACACACACTCTCTCACTCTCACACACACACACACACACACACACACACACACACACACACACACACACACACACACACACACACACACACACACACACACACACACACAAATAATAATTTTCATTATATAATGTATGCTGTTTTGGAAATGATCTGTTTAAGTCAATCTATGTGTGTAAGTGCAGCGTGTGGTACCTGGTCCAGCATGTCTGCTGTGGGCAGCAGAGACAGCCACTCTAGTTTGAGATGCAGTTTTCCTGTGGCCACGTCATCCATCACAAACCACTGCAAACACAGTTCAGTTTCATCATTAATAACACCAACATATTTATACACAACTTTAACCAGTGCAAACACAGTCCAGTGTCATCATTAATAACGTCAACATATTTATACACAACTTTAACCAGTGCAAACACAGTCCAGTGTCATCATTAATAACGTCAACATATTTATACACAACTTTAACCAGTGCAAACACAGTCCAGTTTCATCATTAATAACGTCAACATATTTATACACAACTTTAACCAGTGCAAACACAGTCCAGTTTCATCATTAATAACGCCAACATATTTATACACAACTTTAACCAGTGCAAACACAGTCCAGTTTCATCATTAATAACGCCAACATATTTATACACAACTTTAACCAGTGCAAACACAGTCCAGTTTCATTTAATAACACCAACATATTTATACACAACTTTAACCAGTGCAAACACAGTCCAGTTTCATCATTAATAACGTCAACATATTTATACACAACTTTAACCAGTGCAAACACAGTCCAGTTTCATCATTAATAACGCCAACATATTTATACACAACTTTAACCAGTGCAAACACAGTCCAGTTTCATCATTAATAACGTCAACATATTTATACACAACTTTAACCAGTGCAAACACAGTCCAGTTTCATCATTAATAACGCCAACATATTTATACACAACTTTAACCAGTGCAAACACAGTCCAGTTTCATCATTAATAACGTCAACATATTTATACACAACTTTAACCAGTGCAAACACAGTCCAGTTTCATCATTAATAACGTCAACATATTTATACACAACTTTAACCAGTGCAAACACAGTCCAGTGTCATCATTAATAACACCAACATATTTATACACAACTTTAACCAGTGCAAACACAGTCCAGTGTCATCATTAATAACGTCAACATATTTATACACAACTTTAACCAGTGCAAACACAGTCCAGTGTCATCATTAATAACACCAACATATTTATACCCAACTTTAACCAGTGCAAACACAGTCCAGTGTCATCATTAATAACACCAACATATTTATACACAACTTTAACCAGTGCAAACACAGTCCAGTGTCATCATTAATAACGCATAAGAAGGTTATGGGTTTGACTCTCCTCCTCGGTCCTTTCTGTTTGGAGTTTGCATGTTCTCCATTTGTTTGTGTGGGTTTCTGCCAGGTGCTCCGGTTTCCTCCCACAGTCTAAAGATATGTTGTGTTTGTCTAGTATCATAATGCAATCTAGTAAAATGTGTAGTATGTATATGATGTATGTAACCTATGTTGTGTGTAGTTATATGATGTACACAGTAATATATGACTGTGATTATGCTGTGTAAAGCCGTTCGAGACATGCTTATGTGATAAGGGGCAGTGGTGGCCTAACGGTTAGAGAAGGGAGCTTGTGACCGGAAGGTCATCGGTTCGATCCCCGGGACCGGCAGGATAAATCTGGGTGGGGAAAGTGAAAAGGCAGCGCTTGGCCCTCCCTCATTACCACCACTGAGGTGCCCTTGAGCAAGGCCCTTAACCTCAACTGCTCCAGTGGAGCTGATCAGTGGCCAGCAGATCAGACTGCGGATGTACTGGTCAGCTTCCAGGTATGAATGTGTGTGTGAATGTGAACAGAGCACTACTGAAAAAGAGAGCATTACTGCTAGTCAGACTTCCCCTGTATACATAAAAAAATAAAAAAATAAAATAAAATAAACATAACTGAGCGGAACTGAATTCAGTGGGCTAGAAAATGCACAGAAATAAGATTGAGAGAAGAAGAGATGCAGATTACCTCATCAACCTTCTGTTCCTTCTGGAGCTCGGCCATGTCGATCATCAGACTGCAACACAAGTCACAAGAAGACAAAACTGACCAACTCATCATAAGTGAGCGTGTCTGGATAAGTTACAGCGCGGAGGCAGATTGTCTACTTTGTAAAGGCCTTTCAGACGACTGACTGGGAGTTAATGGAAATGAAATCCTGACGCACTCAGCCTGGCTCGTTAAATCCTGACTCGCTCAGCCTGGTTCGTTAAATCCTGACGCACTCAGCCTGGCTCCTTAAATCCTGACGCGCTCAGCCTGGCTCGTTATATCCCGATGCGCTCAAACTGGCTCAAAATCTCATTATATAAGGCGGGAGATGTTTGCGAAGAAATCTCGTCTGATTGTGTGATATGTGATGCGTGGAAAAGTCACTCGATAAGCTTGGAAGTAAATGAGTAAACTCAGTAAATAACTGTGCAATATATGACTTATAGCCTTGTTTACAATCCAGCATGGCTTACATATACTTATACTGTACATAGATATACAATTGTTTTTTTCTTAGATAGTATTTATGACAGTTTACACCACACTTAGCCTATTATTGTAAACTTGTAAATAACAGTTCATCTGTTTAAATGTACCTCTGTCAACTCACTGTCCTTGTTTGTTTTACCTTGTAACTATGCACACTGAGAGCAACGTAAACTGGAGTCAAATTCCTTGTATGTCTACATACTTAGCCAATAAAGCTGATTCTGGTTCTGAACTGATGCATCTATATACATGGACAGTGTACAGTATATTCACTATCAATAATATAGTTTATTATACGCTAAGTATTAAGGACCTGTACTGTGTGTCAGTATGTGCTCTGAAACTGTTCTAAGTCGCCAATATCCACCAAATCCTGCCCAAATACTATACTTAGACATGAGTAGATATATGGTAAAGAACATTAAAATGTGTGGAATACTACGACAGGTAACAGGAGTCACTCCACTAAATGTCTGTAACCATAGTAAAGTTGACTTCAGACCAATATGGCGGCTACCATCACCTTCAGTTTCAGTTTACTTCAGTTTTCAGTCAATTTATCCACAAGATCTTAATAAGCCATCACTGACCGCAGCGTCATTTTCACTTTTCACAGTACCTTCCCAAGAAGTCGTCTTTATCTGTGTCTTCATCAAACAGCTCGATCTCAAGCTGCTGTGTGCCTGCGTGTTCGTACACCAAGGCCTGCAATAAAAACAACACATTTCATTCATATTATCTTCAACCACACTAAACATTAGGGTTGTCAAAATAATCGATACTATCGAAAAGTATCAATACAACATTTTTGAAATACGGTACATACAACACTCATTTGCAACAGTTTCAATACCAACAATGCTTTATCTTAATGAAAAATCACTGATTTTTCCCTCCCTATCATTGGTGGGTATCTGTTGCTTCAACAAGCTCAACATGTTTTGATAGGCTGATGGCTAGAGCATGGGTAGCCTGCTGTCAGTGCAAAGTTGTAATGACTTTTATCGGGCCTAGATTATGGAGAAGTGTGCCTCTGTCCGTCCATCTGTCTAACTTTATTTTTGATGTGTCGTCATCACGTGGTATCGACTCGAGTATCGATATTTTCCTGGGTATCGAAGTAGAAATTCTAGTATTGTGACATCCCTACTAAACATGAAGGATGAGAGGATGAGAGGATTTCTCTCTGCTGAACAGTTTGAGTGGATTTTCCATGATAGGAATATACTGATGTTTTGGCAAATATAAAATCCATAACACATTGTTTAAAGCTGAATTTGCACATATAGATTATGTGGGGAAGTAACTATTGAATTACACATTTGCAAAGGATTATAACAGCGCTGACATTACTTAAATGTCTTGGATCCTGAGGTATAGGGTCAATATATTTGACAATTTGTCACTTTAAGAATGAGCACAGCCAAACATTACATTTTGTGTGAAGAAAAAAGAAGGAGAAATTACATCTTAAATGAGAATTGGAGACACAATGGATTTGAGTTTTCAGTCACAGTTATGGTGTGTGTGTGTGTGTGTGTGTGTGTGTGTGTGTGTGTGTGTGTAGTCTCGCTGGCCAGCCTCCTCTCCCTTCCGTCCGAGGAGTCTGGCGCCGCAGGTCTCCATAACTGGGATAAACCCTCCCCTGCTCTACTCTGCTCTCCCATTGGAGGCGTCGGTTTCCGCGGCTTCCGCTCCCTCCTCCCTGTGTGTTGCTGTAAATAGTCCCCTGCCGCCTCAGGGAAAACAACAACGCTAACTAGCTAGCAAGCTAATGGCAGAAACCTACACGCTAGCTCGTTGCTACATGCTGAAAACAGCAAGTTGGATTGTTTGAAACTATTTTTCAAGGGCACTGCCGCTAAGCGCCGCCCATCGCAATCCCACTATGGAGACCTGCGGCGCCAGACGGAAGGGAGAGGAGGCTGGCCAGCGAGACTACAGTTATGGAGACATCCCAGGCTCAATAAACATATATAACTATGCACCAATGCCTCCTCATCCTTGTTGTGTCAACACATTGACAGACTAAAATTAAGACATTTTCTGCATATTTTCTATTTGATTTTAGTTTGTTTTGTAAGTAGACAATTTCGTTTGAGTGCACTGTCAGTCATATGAACAGAGATTTATATTTCCATGTCCGTAGTCATGCCAACCCCTACTACTGCACCTTTAGAATAAAGTGCTTGTAGTTGTGCTTTTGGTACGGACAGTCCAGACGTCTCTCACCTCGTACACCTCGTTCCACTTGGGGTGCACGGTCTCGTGGATGACCTTGCTCTGGAACAGCTGGTTGCCGATCTGGATGACGCCGTAGGGGTCGGACTTGCCTTTGATCAGCCCTCCCAGGAACTTGTCCTTCCCCAGCAGGTCCTGGGCCTCCAGGAAGTGGATCCGCAGCACACCCTGAGGGGACAGACCGACCACAGAGAGCGTCAGACACGCCCTGTGAGGGGACAGACTGACCACAGAGAGCATCAGACATGCCCTGTGAGGGGACAGACTGACCACAGACAGTGTCAGACACGCCCTGTGAGGGGACAGACTGACCACAGAGAGAGTCAGACACGCCCTGTGAGGGGACAGACCCACCACATAGAGCATCAGACATGCTCTGCGAGGGGCGAGACTGACACCAACTCCCAAGCTATCTAATTAATGTTCGCTATCTAACCTGTAGGGATGCACTGATATGAAAGGTTTGGCCAATACGATAACTGATATTATGATATGCATACTTTCTACGGATTATTGTTATTATTGGGTTTCTGAGGTAGAGCCCAAGCATAAGTCCAGATAAGGTTTCTTGTCTCTACCTGCACATTGTTTTGTTGTCTTCGTTTTGTCTGTTTCTGATTTTAAATGTGCACTGGATCACCTAAATCAGGGGTCTGAAACTCATGGCCCGCGGGCCGGCGCCCCCTGTGTGGCCCGTGATGGAATTGCAAAAAAAAAGTACAATGCATCTGAACGCAACATGCAAGATACCCGCTGAATAAGTTTCCAAATGTTCATCTCATTCTGGCCAATACTCCACTTCTGTTATATGTTATATCGTCTGTCCAGAAAAAAAAGTCACTTAAGCAACATCAGCCTTTCAGCCAACACAGTGGCAGAGCGGATTACTGAGCTGTCAAGTGACATTTATGATCAGTTCTAATTCTAGCTGGAGTTCCAAGGGACAGTTGAAAATTAACACTGCCTAATTTAGTAATGTGCATTGTCCCTAAAAAAAGAAAACAAAGTCCCTCAAATAAACGAATAAATTGTTAATGTAAAAAATAGATTGTCCCTCAAATAAATGAATATATATATATATTTTTTAATACATGAAGTGGCCGCCTTGTGACAAGACTGGACACTCAGCGGCCCCCAGGTAATTTGAGTTTGAGACCCCTGACCTAAATGGATTGGAAGTTTAATTAAACCGTCATTAATGTCTTGCTTGCACCTGTGTTACTTCCTGCCTTTTAGACACAAAATGGTTGAATTGGGTGGGCAGTGAAAAAGTGTTCACCTTGATGTAATAGTGGAGCAGATTAAATGCACTTTTTAAAGTAAGATCGTTCACATCACAAGTGGAAAGAACGAAGTACCAACATTGGCACAAATACTCCTTAGTTCCTTTGATAAAACCTATTAGCCAGCTGAAACAGTGTGCTGCCATTAGTGTCTTCCTGCATCTCTGTAAAAAACGTTAAGTTTAGAAGCCACAATATTGTTATAATATCAACAACTAGACAACAGATATCAACAGCTGCTGGTATTATCGGCGGGGTTTTGAGCCTGCCGAACACTTAGTTAACAAATGTAGCTAACGGTTAACAGGTAGCTAACGCCAGAGGCTAACTCTAGCTTACTGCAGTGATTCCCAAACTGCGGGTCGCGGCCCACTAGTGGGTCATGGAGGTACTGCAGGTGGGCCGCGAGTGGTCTTCCAACACTCCCGATTTTCGTGGGTAATCAAATGGCTTTTGCAGGGTCATTTTTAAAGCTACATCCTGTTATCAGAAACTAGAAGACCTAAGGCATCTATTGCTACCAAGCAATATATGCTAGCTTGTCGGGAAGGGGGCTAAATAATGTCCAAACATAGGTTAAATTTGGGCGAGGGAAAACCATTTCAAAAGGGTTCCTTGTCAAG
>NC_139635.1:9249673-9259673 GCF_964638095.1 Poromitra crassiceps
ATAGTCAATCAAATTAACAGTTAAGAAAACATTGTTGCCTTCATGTGCTGTTTTGATGCAACATCAAGCTGGAAGATAAATGATTACAAAAATAAAGATGGAGCTCCTGCAGCTTAACAAGCTCATTAATGACAAACTTAATTCAAACAATTGTTAGTTCAGCCTGGATAACAGCAAACCTTACATAAAGGTGCATGTGTCTGTTTTCTTACTGTTGACTCACACAACATGTTGCATCATAACTCAGCACCTCTGGTAGCAACGTTTTCCACCTTAATTATTTGACTTTGGAGCACGTTCATGTAAAATAGTAGGACATTTGTTTTACTTTGTTTTTTGTATCCGACAAAAAAGACAAATTTGACGACAACATACTTTTTCAACACGCAACCAACAAGCAACCATTGGAGTCAGTCCTATTGTAAACTAAGCAGCTAATTGACTGGGTAAATAGTGAAAATGTTTGCAGGTCATTCTCTATGCTGGTAAAGTAGTGAAAATGTTTGCGGGTCATTCTCTGTGCTGGTAAAGTAGTGAAAATGTTTGCAGGTCATTCTCTGTGAAGGTAAAGTAGTGAAAATGTTTGCGGGTCATTCTCTGTGCTGGTAAAGTAGTGAAAATGTTTGCAGGTCATTCTCTGTGCTGGTAAAGTAGTGAAAATGTGTGCAGGTCATTCTCTGTGCTGGTAAAGTAGTGAAAATGTTTGCAGGTCATTCTCTGTGCTGGTAAAGTAGTGAAAATGTTTGCAGGTCATTCTCTGTGAAGGTAAAGTAGTGAAAATGTTTGCGGGTCATTCTCTGTGCTGGTAAAGTAGTGAAAATGTTTGCAGGTCATTCTCTGTGCTGGTAAAGTAGTGAAAATCTGTGCAGGTCATTCTCTGTGCTGGTAAAGTAGTGAAAATGTTTGCAGGTCATTCTCTGTGCTGCTAAAGTAGTGAAAATGTTTGCAGGTCATTCTCTGTGCTGGTAAAGTAGTGAAAATGTTTGCAGGTCATTATCTGTGCTGGTAAAGTAGTGAAAATGTTTGCAGGTCATTATCTGTGCTGGTAAAGTAGTAAAAATGTTTGTGGGTCATTCTCTGTGCTGGTAAAGTAGTGAAAATGTTTGCAGGTCATTATCTGTGCTGGTAAAGTAGTGAAAATGTTTGCAGGTCATTATCTGTGCTGGTAAAGTAGTAAAAATGTTTGTGGGTCATTCTCTGTGCTGGTAAAGTAGTAAAAATGTTTGCAGGTCATTATCTGTGCTGGTAAAGTAGTGAAAATGTTTGCAGGTCATTCTCTGTGATGGTAAAGTAGTGAAAATGTTTGCAGGTCATTCTCTGTGCTGGTAAAGTAGTGAAAATGTTTGCAGGTCATTATCTGTGCTGGTAAAGTAGTAAAAATGTTTGCAGGTCATTCTCTGTGCTGGTAAAGTAGTAAAAATGTTTGCAGGTCATTCTCTGTGCTGGTAAAGTAGTGAAAATGTTTGCAGGTCATTCTCTGTGCTGGTAAAGTAGTGAAAATGTTTGCAGGTCATTCTCTGTGATGGTAAAGCAGTGAAAATGTTTGCAGGTCATTCTCTGTGCTGGTAAAGTAGTGAAAATGTTTGCAGGTCATTCTCTGTGCTGGTAAAGTAGTGAAAATGTTTGCGGGTCATTCTCTGTGCTGGTAAAGTAGTGAAAATATTTGCGGGTCATTCTCTGTGCTGGTCAATAGTGAAAATGTTTGCAGGTCATTCTCTGTGCTGGTAAAGCAGTGAAAATGTTTGCGGGTCATTCTCTGTGCTGGTAAAATAGTGAAAATGTTTGCAGGTCATTCTCTGTGATGGTAAAGTAGTGAAAATGTTTGCGGGTCATTCTCTGTGCTGGTAAAGTAGTGAAAATGTTTGCAGGTCATTCTCTGTGCTGGTAAAGTAGTGAAAATGTTTGCAGGTCATTCTCTGTGCTGGTAAAGTAGTGAAAATGTTTGCAGGTCATTCTCTGTGCTGGTAAAGTAGTGAAAATGTTTGCGGGTCATTCCTTGTGCTGGTAAAGTAGTGAAAATGTTTGCAGGTCATTCTCTGTGCTGGTAAAGCAGTGAAAATCTTTGCAGGTCATTCTCTGTGCTGGTAAAGTAGTGAAAATCTGTGCAGGTCATTCTCTGTGCTGGTAAAGTAGTGAAAATGTTTGCAGGTCATTCTCTGTGCTGGTAATGTTTGGCGGTAGATTCTCAGCCTGGCTGTCACAGAGAGCTGGCCACGCCCCTCTGTCTGCAGCCTGGGCTTGCTGCATGGCATTCTGCACATGTCACACACACACACACACTGATTCAATGATTACACACACACACACACACACACACACACACACACACACACACACACACACACACACACACACACACACACACACACACACACACACACACACACACACACACACACACACACACACGTCTCCAGTTGCAGACACTATTAATATGAGCTCCATGTGTTGACCAACAGGTTGGGAGACAAATGTTCTGGCTTCCTGGCTGATCCAGACAGGAAACAGATAGCATCTATTAAGACCTCACTGAAGCCCAGCTGGACACTGGGCAGAATGGGATACGGTGACAGTGTGTACAGTAGTGTGTGTGTGTGTGTGTGTGTGTGTGTGTGTCTTTGTGTGATAAGGAGAGAGAGAGAGAGAGAGTGAGAGAGAGAGAGAGAGAGAGAGAGAGAGAGAGAGAGAGAGAGAGAGAGAGAGAGAGAGAGAGAGAGAGAGAGAGAGAGAGACAGGAAGTGCCTACATGTACAGTATATATTTGCATGCGTGTGAGCATGCACCAAATAATAAAAAGGACTTTAAATGTGAAGCAATTACTTGGTCTCTTTCACATATAAGCTGGTGGACTCGGTGTGATTCGGGGGGGTGAAGTTGGACCGATATATCGGTCGGACTCTAATTGTCACCCGGCACTAACGTAGGTCCAAGACTATTCGCTCCGTGAACATCGTCATGTTCGTACTGAGATTGGGAAACTGTTTTTTAAATGCGCTACACAAGAGGAACAATCTGCAGAAACCTGCAAAATTAGACAAACTAATCATCCCTTTTCATCCATTTAAATCTCTTTTGAGTTTGACTGACATTGTGATTGGATCTGTTTTCTTTAAATTGATGTCGTCCCTTATGTTATTCTCTCTGTCCTGGATGTTGTGTCACAGGGTTACGTCGTTGCAGTTGCAACTGCAACTTCGCCCCATTGAAAGAGTTAGCTTATTGTGTGTAAGGTAACCTGTCTGTTGCTGGCAAAGCTTTAAAATACATGGAGAAGTTATCCGGATCTTCCATATTTCTATAACAGCTGAACCGCTAGCTGTCACTTTCTGCAACCAGTTCGGCTCCGCCCACAAAACATGTAAAATCGCTGTTTACAAACATATAACAGGTCTATAATCTGATGTTGTACTGTAACTTTTGTGTGCTTGTATGTGTTTTTTTATGTAATTGTCTCTACGTTCCAGCTTCTTTCAAGAGAGATTATTTTGTTTTTATTGTTCTTACATGATTTGTTGTTGATCTGCTGTAACTTTCATGTGGTTATATTTTTTTTACATGGTATATACACTGTACTGTACTGTAATCAGGGCATCTTAAAAGACAGCTTGCTCTCAATGGCCTTCCCTAAATAAAGGTTAGAATAATAACATAACAGTCATTTCACATAGTTTGCCCATCTTCTATTATGTCTGTCATGCAAAGTTTGAGTGAGGCCTCTTAACAATTCGCCTTTTCTCCCCTAGAGGGCAGCAGCGTTTTGCACTGAAACACGGCTCTTGTCGGCTGCTACCGGATTAGAATTCCCCACGAGAGAAAGCTGATCCTGGGTCAGTTTTCCACGGGCGTTTCAGGCGGCTATGACTTGGATCTGAGCACCGACAGACTGATCCACGGTCTGCTCGTCATAATCATGTCCAGATGAGACAGGGACGATGCGGTTGTGCTGCCGATCCCAGCGCCAAAACACACGTCTCATCATGCCTATAAAAGGAGCTTGTTGTGGTGCTGGGAGGAGGTGTGTGTGTGTGTGTGTGTGTGTGTGTGTGTGTGTGTGTGTGTGTGTGTGTGTGTGTGTGTGTGTGTGTGTGTGTGTGTGTGTGTGTGTGTGTGTGTGTGTGTGTGTGTGTGTGTGTGTGTGTGTGTGTGTGTGTGTTTCTTTATTTGCATAGTGTGCCTACAGAGAGTCTACACAGAGTATTTGTAACATTTCAACAGCTTATTAGTTGACATTCAACAATTCAACTGTTTTGCTTTGTCTGTAGATGTTTAACAGATTATCTATTGAGTATATGTGATAGTTCATGAACATCAACATCATCAAGGGAGTAAGTGGGCTCTGTAAAAAAAATTGGCCCAGAAGTGATGTCATCAGTGATGTCACTTGAGCAATTGTGATGTCACTGACAATGTCACAATGTCTGACATTATCAGTGATGTCACTCGAGCAGTTGTGATGTCATCATGTCTATGACATCATCAGTGCTGTCACTCAAGCACTCGCTGATGTCATCAGTGATGGTCACTTGAGCAATTGTGACATCATCAGTGAGTGATGTCATCAGTCATGCGAAGTTGATCAATTGTGCGCTGCGCATGCCCATAGGGCAGGCGAGGCCACACAGCAGCCGAGCTGCGGGCGAGGCCACATAGCACAATCTGTTAAACATCTACAAACATCTACAGACATACAAACATCTACAGACAAACATCTACAGACAAACAGCTACAGACAAACAACAGTTGAACTTCGTCTGGGGAAGATGACAACTTCCTTTTGAATGGTCTGAAGTACAGACTGTCTGTGGAGCATTCAGAGACTGTGAAAGAGATAGATTGGCTTGAGAGTAGTGCTGCACAATTTGGGGTAAAGGTGCGATTAGCGATTAGGGTGGACAATATTGCGATTTGCGATTGTGATTGCGATATAATAAACAAATGGTATCTAGGGATGTGCCGGCATGAGTTTTTGACGGTATGATAACCTTGGACAAAAATACCACGGTTTCACATATCACAGACTAAAATACATGAAATATATTACAATTTAAAATATATTAAAACTAAATAAATAAAACAATTTGAAATAAAATGATCTTTACAAAAATAAAACGACAGATGGCCTTAAACGCCACACTCACGTGACGCTTCTTGAGAGAGAGGCGAGGCAACTGCATCTGCAGACTTTATCGAGGTACCATGAAGGCGTCATGTGACAGGCTAGTTAGCCTGGAGGTGCTGCTGATGGCAGCTGAACAGTGTTTTCTCTGCTATCAACCTTGTAATCTCGCTATATTCTTCATCACAGCGGGTCATTACCCACTGTACTTAAACGTGCACTAGTTCTGCATAAGCACCTGCAGCTCTCTCCTTACTTTACTGACTTTCTCACTAATCACACGGCTGTTTACATGTGTTTCTGAACGGCTAGCTAGTTATTAGCATAGATAGCTGTTAGCGATCATGGATGTTCTCTCTCTCCCTCTCGGTAAGATGTAACTTTGCTGCGCATAACATTACTTATTAGCGGGAGTGCATGGGAGAAGTCTCCCGCTAGTGTTGATGCCCAGTGTGATGGCAGAGAAACGTGTGTTTGCTGCGTCGCGTGTAATGTTAGTTTAGAGGAGGCTCACACACACACACACACACACACACACTCAAAAAGACGTGATTTTTTTTTATAATAATCGCACACTTTTGCAGTTATGTAATCGCACGTGCTGACATCGCGATTGCGATTAGATTAATCGTGCAGCACTACTTGAGAGACTAAATCGTAGGCAGTGACCCTGGATACAATCAGGCTGAGTGAGGGCTGCCGCTAGCTAAGGGTGGTTACACCCTGCCTTTTCGAAACCCCCCCACTCCGAAGATCAACCTCCATTCTTCGTAATAGAGGGGTTTCCCATTTTTTTTAAAGGCACCGCTATTCCGAATGGGGACATCCCCTCCATTTCGAAACCCCCCACTCCAAAATAGATTTTCAAGTCCATATTTCTCCGAGTTTCCTGCATCAAACACTGCAACTCATTGTTTTTTATTGAAAATATGCATAGGCGGCGCTAGACCATCGGGAATGGGGAAGCTAAATTTCCTCAGATTTTCATAAAACAAAATCAGTTCAACCCGACTGGCATTCACAAATAAGAACGTCCTCATCTTGCTAATATATGACTCAATGAACCTTATTCAACTGTGAGCATTTGACTCAAAGTTACAATTAATTTTCTTCAAACACTTTTCACGGTATGAATGTGGGCGTGTGTAACAGCTCACCTTTAGATGTGTAGAAAACATAATTTATGATTAAGATCCTGTCGGCGTGTCAGGAGATATAAATAATCAGTTGAATATGCTGCTGTGGAACAGATCCTTGCGCTCTCGGATTACGCATTTGACAGACTTAACAAACTGTCTGGCAAGACAACATAAATGAACAATGTTTAATGATTGTAGAGAGATATCTCTGTGCACCTGCAGAAAAATGTGAGCCAGGAATGCGCAAGACCACACCTGGTATTTAGACCAGCAGAGTGGAAAGTCTGTGTGCCAAAAAATAAAAATAAAAACACTGCTCCGGGCCCGATACGCGCTTTAGACTAGAGTGTGTGTTGTCAAGGTGTAGCCTATTTCTTTGTGGAGTGGGGGAGAAAGCAAGCGGGACAGCTGTGCCCAGTCCCTGAGCAGCGGCTCGCGCGATTCTGAACAACAGAGTGCAAACATGTCTGTGATCCACAGCTGATTTTAGGATGTATCCAACGTTCACATTCCTGTGAACCCTCTAGCTATCTGAATGCAGCAGGCTCATGTTTACTGCTATAGTGGAATTATATGAAGACAGTGACATATAATAAAAAAAACAATGAGTTGAAACGTTTATTTCAAGCTGCAGGAATGCAGGAAACACGGAGAAATATGGACTTGAAAATCAATTTCAAGGCTAACGTTAAGTTAGCCAAACGTTTTTTGGTTACACAATGCATTGCCAGCTATCTCAAAAACTAATGTGACAGGATAAGGTCCGTTTGATATGTTGTTAAGCGTGTTATTTTACACCGTTTGAAAGAATTAACCCACCTTGAATTCTTTGAACAGGTCTGGGTGCCTGTCTTTCAGGTGCTTGGTGAGATTGGATGTGTTACCCTTGCCATAAAAAGTTGAATGTAGGCTAAGTAAGCAGCAGAAGCACTATTGTTTTTGTTTTAAATACTTGAGGGCTACATGCCACTGGTGTTGCACTGTCTGCACTCACTGCCATACAGAGTTGAATGTAAGAAGTAAGCAGAAGCACATTGTTTTGTTTTAAAGTTGAAGGCTACATGCCATTTGTTCATTGGAAATGGTTGCATACTTTAATAAAGGAGAATATGTTGAAGAAATATCAGTCTGTTTTTTTTTACCGTGGTACCGAAATTGGTACCGAGTACCGTGGAAATTCACTAGTACCGGTACCGACTACTGAATTATTGGTACCGTGACATCACTAGTGTGTATGTGTGTGTGTGTGTCAGCAAGGGAGGGGCGAGAGCACATTCCAAAAGGAAAACAAATGTGGATCCAGGTAGGAGCTTGCTCGCACACACACACACGCGCGCGCGCCTGCACACACACACACACACACACACACACACACACACACACACACACACACACACACACACACACACACACACACACACACACACACACACACACACACACACACACACACACACACACACACACACACACACACACACGTAAACAGAGCTAGAGGTGACCTGGTGTTTCTTCTGCTGTTTTTATGGAATGCAAATACAAAGCTTTGTAGGGGAAATATGAGTACCTCCACACACACACACACACACACACACACACACACCCAGGGAGAGAGCGAGCAGGGTGGGGCGAGCGAGGGCTGATCCCAAAGTCGATCACAAACTGGTCAAACAGGGAGAGCTACATTTGGCTGGCATGCGAGCCTCCTGGAGACCGTGTGTGTGTGTGTGTGTGAGTGTGAGTGTGAGTGTGTGTGTGTGTGTGTGGTGGGGGCTGGGCGGAGCCTCCTGGAGACTGTGTGTGTATGTGTGTGTGGGGGGGGGGGTGGCTGGCGGGTGGGCGGAGTCTCCTGGAGACCGCAGTGTGTCTCTGTGTGCTGACAACAAACAGAGGGAAGAGTAACAGTACAGCCTGCAGTGAGTTACACTGTCCTGCTGTGTCACTATGGACTGTGCTGGTACCCTGAGTTACACTGTCCTGCTGTGTCACTATGGACTGTGCTGGTACCCTGAGTTACACTGTCCTGCTGTGTCACTATGGACTGTGCTGGTACCCTGAGTTACACTGTCCTGCTGTGTCACTATGAACTGTGCTGGTACCCTGAGTTACACTGTCCTGCTGTGTCACTATGAACTGTGCTGGTACCCTGAGTTACACTGTCCTGCTGTGTCACTATGGACTGTGCTGGTACCCTGAGTTACACTGTCCTGCTGTGTCACTATGGACTGTGCTGGTACCCTGAGTTACACTGTCCTGCTGTGTCACTATGAACTGTGCTGGTACCCTGAGTTACACTGTCCTGCTGTGTCACTATGAACTGTGCTGGTACCCTGAGTTACACTGTCCTGCTGTGTCACTATGAACTGTGCTGGTACTCTGATGAGTTACACTGTCCTGCTGTGTCACTATGGACTGTGCTGGTACCCTGATGATCACGGTTCATTGTGGTTGTAAATATAATTATTTAGCTAATAGCTAGAAACTAAGCTAACAACAACACAGCAGTCAGCGTTGATCTGCCCCGGATGGGGTTACAGTGCCCATCTTCCCCCTTCTGTGGTTTCTCTGAAGAAGGTTTCACAGAGGGGGAAGATGGGCACTGTAACCCCATCCGGGGGTTACCTGGAAATGAGGACCGTGGTGTAAAAAACCGAAATTCTCCTTTAACTAGCTGCCAGAAAACGGACAGAATTACTGGTGGATAACGTTAGATTTGTGTGGGCTCAGTTTTGAACCTAACATTATGTTAAGGAGAGATATAAAGACAGCAGCAGTAGCCTACAATATGTAATGGAGCGACTTCATGGAAACAGCTGAGTTGAATTCACAGTTGAAGACTTGTAACATTACTCACATTTGGTTGAAAACAGGAAAGAACGTGAAGTTTCTTCTTTGTCTTAACACTTTCACAACAACACAACCGACTTCTGCTTATCCTCCCCTCCCCCTCCTCTCCACTATACCGCTTCTCTGAACTGGGGATAGGGTACGCTTGCTTAATGCAGCCCGTGCGTCGCGGCTGAGTGGAGTTGGCCTTTTTATTATTAAATCTGCCAAATTTAAATTTGAACAGAGGGTTAGGACAGATAATTAATCACGATGGTCCGATGTAGGAGGGTCAGATGTCGATGGACGATGATCGTCCATCGTGCCAACCCTACTATGAACTGTGCTGGTACCCTGATGAGTTACACTGTCCTGCTGTGTCACTATGAACTGTGCTGGTACCCTGAGTTACACTGTCCTGCTGTGTCACTATGGACTGTGCTGGTACCCTGAGTTACACTGTCCTGCTGTGTCACTATGAACTGTGCTGGTACCCTGAGTTACACTGTCCTGCTGTGTCACTATGAACTGTGCTGGTATCCTGAGTTACACTGTCCTGCTGTGTCACTATGAACTGTGCTGGTACCCTGAGTTACACTGTCCTGCTGTGTCACTATGTACTGTGCTGGTATCCTGAGTTACACTGTCCTGCTGTGTCACTATGAACTGTGCTGGTACCCTGAGTCATCGAGTAACGCAGGAACGAGTCCGGAAGTAGCGCATCTTAAAGGCAATGGGATTTTTTTGCATGGGGATTTTGGTTAAATGCATGTTGTTAACAGCAAGATCCACATTTTTCTTCTCGCCAATTCTCAACGGCTTCCTTGTTTTGCTCGGGAGTACAAAAAAACTTTAAGTGGCGTTTCTTTTACATTTGTTGTATGCGCAGCCCCACCACACAACAGCTTTTAGCTATGTT
>NC_139635.1:9262173-9319477 GCF_964638095.1 Poromitra crassiceps
GTTCGGTTCAGTATACGAGCCCAAACCGGTTTGATCACGTGCGAACCGAAAAAACCTAAAAACCATTTTTTTTTTTTTTTGCCAGTCCATTCTGATTGCACTATTGTTCGTATTAGCCTCTTCTCAAGTTGCACTAGTAGGCAAAAGTCTTATTTTGTTTATTATGTTGATGTTTGAAGAAAAGTTAAGCTGAATAGTTATGAGAAATAAAAACAGTGTGTTGTTACAGTTAAAAGGTTCTGCTTATTTGTATTCAGTGTTCGTGCTGGTTGGCAGCATACCAGCTTAGAGGTGCATTATCGCCACCAACTGCAGCCGCTTTGATACGTTTTTTGGGGGAATATGGAACCGGTTTCAAAATGTTCAAACCGACCCATGCCTAGGCCCTATATTGTGTGAATTTGTGAGTTTTGAAGTTTATAAGGCAGCTCAGCTGTAAGCCAATCCATTCTGATTGCACTGCTTGTGTTTTTATTAGCCTTTTCTCAAGTTGCACTATAGGCAGAAGTCTTATTTCATTTATTATTTTGATGTTTAGAAGAAAAGTTGAGCTGAATAGTTATGAGAAATAAATACAGGGTGTGTTTGTTACACAGGTGTCCTGCTTCTTTTTATTCAGTATCATTGCTGGTTGACAATACCAGCTTAGAGGTGTATTATCGCTTGTAAAATACATTAACTCTTTCCACTCTGTCTCTCATTCCAGGTCCATTTCCCAGACGTGGAGAGAGTGGAGTGGCTGAACAAGGTACACACAACACACACACACACACAGTAGTCACTTACTTGACACCGGGAATGTCCAGCATATTTGTCAGTCCGGTCCAGTTGATGTCCAGCATCTGAAGGGCAGAGAGAAAAGGTGCAGGAAATGTTTGAATGAATGAATGAATGAATGAATGAATGAATGAATGAATGAATTAATTAATTTTTTTTATTGGTCACCACCACCACCAAGCATACACTTAGGTCATAACCAAAGGTTAGGGGCAGAAGCAAACGCTTATATAAAGCCCCCCCTTTTCTTACAATTAAAATAAGTAAATCATCATGTTCATTTCCTCAGACATTTTGGACATTGTCCTTACTTGCCATCAAATAAACAACAAAGGATTTCAACAAACATTTGAGATAAAAGAGATGAGACAGCAGAGCATTCATTCCCAATTTAGATCAAACGAGCGCTCCTGTCAAAGTAAAGCACTTGCTTAGTTCTTATTGAAGTCAGGAGTCATCTTAACACATTCAGTGCCAGCCATGTTTTCAATCCTGTGGGTAAGTTGTGCCAGGGGTGTTTTTGACGATTCTGGCTCATTTTACAACGGCCGAGGATTCTTTTCTGTTAAGAATTCATGAACACCAATCATCTAAAAATAACTAATAGAATGTGTGCTTTCTCTGTCTAAAAGAGTTAGTTTGCAGAGTTAGTAGTTATGTAGATATTAGCCGTTGAGTACAGCATGGTTTCAGCGTCTGGAAATTTATTCAGAGATAAATGGCTTTTTGTGAAACAGTCACTTTAACCATTCATTTTTGGCATCAGTAAGACCGTCAGACATTCTAAACAATAGTTTTGAACAGTAATTTCCTCCATAACAACAGGAAACACCCCTCTCATTCAAACTCCTCCCTCCGTGTGTCTTCTCCTCCTTCCTCCTGGCTGTACAGCGGGCGTGTCAGAAGCGCTTTTGCTGCTGCCTGCCTGTGTGCCTGCCTGCCTGCTTGCCTGCGTGCGGACGCTCCTTGTGCGAGTCAAGATGGGCCGGGGAATGCGTGGGCGATGGGCAGATGTTGATTCTGGCCTTTCTGAGGTGTTTCAAAGTGTGTTTCACCTATGATCTATTTTGCAAATCGCTCTCCGCTCTCTGTGTGCTGCTGCCGGTGCGCGGCCGCTCTCAGGCAAGACAAGTCTTGAATGGATTACTGTAAAATCGCCACGCCATTTCCTTGAACGGCTTGCTCCCGGCAGTTTTTTCTTTGATTTCGGTCGTCTGGGGGAGCACTGTCAACACTTAGTGGGTCGGTAAAATAGATTATACACATTATCTTGCTCCAATAGTGATCTCGAAGATGTAAAAGTTGTTGATTGATGTCCCACCGTCAAAAAAAAAAAATGTTTATGTAAGACGAGTAAACTCGGCTCTGGCACTTAAGCGTTGGATTATGTAAGACGAATTATTTCGGCTATGGCACTTAAGGTGTTAAGACCTGTCAAAGTAAAGCACATGCTTAGTTCTTATTGAAGTCAGGAGTCATCTTAAGACCTGTCAAAGTAAAGCACATGCTTAGTTCTTATTGAAGTCAGGAGTCATCTTAAGACCTGTCAAAGTAAAGCACATGCTTAGTTCTTATTGAAGTCAGGAGTCATCTTAAGACCTGTCAAACTAAAGCACATGCTTAGTTCTTATTGAAGTCAGGAGTCATCTTAAGACCTGTCAAACTAAAGCACATGCTTAGTTCTTATTGAAGTCAGGAGTCATCTTAAGACCTGTCAAAGTAAAGCACATGCTTAGTTCTTATTGAAGTCAGGAGTCATCTTAAGACCTGTCAAAGTAAAGCACATGCTTAGTTCTCATTGAAGTCAGGAGTCATCCTAAGACCTGTCAAAGTAAAGCACATGCTTAGTTCTCATTGAAGTCAGGAGTCATCCTAAGACCTGTCAAAGTAAAGCACATGCTTAGTTCTTATTGAAGTCAGGAGTCATCTTAAGACCTGTCAAAGTAAAGCACATGCTTAGTTCTTATTGAAGTCGGGAGTCATCTTAAGACCTTTGCTCACAAGACGGCTTTGTTTTTGAGGAGAGAATCAACTTTGGTATCCATCAGCAATCAATTTCTGTTTGCTTTTGAGCTGTGGAGTGGATGATGTCACGCAGCTGTTGCAAATTCGTGCTTGTTTCTTCAGAAATACATGTTGTGATTTGGGGTGACGTGCATTATGTGAGAAAGAAAGACAATTAACAATTATTAACCATTTAAGTAGGGCCAGGATGTTTTTCTTTGGTTCGGGCTGATGTCAAAGGGGTTGTCAGGTAGAACATGAACTTTTATTCAAAATGGGATATTCCAATCAGTGTTGTCTAGCTCCTTCCCAGCAGAATGACTCATCAGGGCCTGTGTCCACCTAGCATCTTTTCATCAGCTCCGGCGTCTATTTTCAATTGTTTCCAATGAGGAGAGAGCGTATGCGGGCGCACACAGAGGTCTAGAGTAAGTGCGCTGCGTCCAGCGTCTATTTTCACAGCGCTCTGGCGTTGAAAATATTGTAACTTTTCAGAAAGACGCTGGTGTCGGGTGCTCCTTTTCTGGCAACTAATCATATGGAAAAACTATCGCAACAGAGACAGAAAGGCTCAATTGTGGGAGCAGATTGGCTAGACACTTAATATTTCTGGTGAGTGTTGAGCTAAATCACTGTATGTGTGTTGTTTGCTAATGTTAGCTGTCAGCTATCAAGCTACTACCGCACTGAGCTAACGTTAGTTTCAGACTGCTTCCTTGTTATATTGTGCGCCGAGATCAGCGCTTCCCAGCGCACTTCCAGCGTTTAATGTCGGAAAAAGACGCTAGGTGGACACAGGCCCTCAGACACCAGAACATCTCACAAACTTCTTCAGTGTCTCAACAACTTATAGTTTCGACGGATTAGATTGAGCCCCCTCACAGCCCGCGACTGGCTGCAACATTTAAGCCGTACAGAAAGGCACATGTTGACTGTGTGTTCTTTGTGCATGAAGTGGTCACTTTCTCTCCCTCTCTCTCTTTCTCTCTGTCTGTATGGTCACTTTCTCTCCCTCTCTCTCTTTCTCTCTGTCTGTCTGTATGGTCACTTGCTCTCCCTCTCTCTCTTTCTCTCTGTCTGTCTGTATGGTCACTTTCTCTCCCTCTCTCTCTTTCTCTCTGTCTGTCTGTATAGTCACTTTCTCTCCCTCTCTCTCTTTCTCTCTGTCTGTCTGTATGGTCACTTTCTCTCCCTCTCTCTCTTTCTCCCTGTCTGTCTGTATGGTCACTTTCTCTCCCTCTCTCTCTTTCTCTCTGTCTGTCTGTATAGTCACTTTCTCTCCCTCTCTCTCTTTCTCTCTGTCTGTCTGTATGGTCACTTTCTCTCCCTCTCTCTCTTTCTCCCTGTCTGTCTGTATGGTCACTTTCCCTCTCTCTCTTTCTCTCTGTCTGTCTGTATGGAGGAACAGACTTTTTTTTTTTACCTTTATTTTAGGGGTAGTCTGACTCAGAGCAACGCATTCACACCTGGAAGCTGACCAGTACATCCACAGTCTGATCTACTGGCCACTGAGCAGCTCCACAGGAGCGGTTGGGGTTAAGGGCCTTGCTCAAGGGCACCTCAGTGGTGGTAACGAGGGAGGGGCAAGCGCTGCCAAGACTGAACAGATTCTGACAATATATGCCTTATGTTGGTTTGGAACTTGTATAATCATAATGACCATTATGCCTCTTTTAACACTGACACATAGCGCTCATTGTTTGTGTAGCTGTCTTTCTGATTGTGATTTAGTTTTTAGCTTGTGGTTTTCCATTAGTATGTACATGTTCACACACACACACACACACACATGCAAATATATAAACACCTCATCTCTGTCTCTCTCACTCTCCCTCTCTCTCTCTCTCTCTCTCACACACACACACACACACACACACACACACACACACACACACACACACACATACACACATACACAGTTAACCCTGACAGAAGAGGATCATGGATGCAGACGGGCTGATTGAGTTAGCCTGCGTACGCACAGGAACGATTTTCTGAAATGATTTGATTACTGAGGCTGGGAGGGAAAGACCACATGGTTCATTACATCCACATCCAACTCTGTTACAAAGACAGCAGCACTGCAAAAACTAACGCCATCATTGCATCTTGTATCCAGGCCTATCAAGCTTATTTTAGGATTTGTGTGTGTGTGTGTGTGTGTGTGTGTGTCTGTGTCTGTGTGTGTGTGAGTGTGAGTGTGACTGTGTGTGTGTGCGTGTGCGTGTGCGTGTGTGTGTGTGTGTGTGTGTGTGTGTGTGTGTGTGTGTGTGTGTATGTTTACTGCACTGGCATTTCATTTTACCAGTTTCAACTATGACACTTTTCCCCAGGAGAATATAACTTGTTTCAGCACATTTATTTAATCTGAGGTTTTATGATAATCTAATCATCAGCATCTATCAATTGAAATCAATTGAAGCAAGCAAGAGTATTTGCGAGTTCCTTGAGATAATTTGATAAAATATCATGAGCTGATAGGTCTGAAAACCAGATAAAATCTGAACAATTTGCCATTTTCTGCAGTGAGCGTATTCATCACCAGGAAAAAAAACTTTACTTTAATATGTATACTACAAATTAACGAATGACAACTTGTCCCTTCGAAGGCAAACTACTAGTTCAAACTACTGACATGGAACAGAGAGGAAACCGGGACAACTAAGTTCATGACATCCACATTTAACTGAGTTACAAAGAAGCAGCTGTTTCAGTCAGAGGGGAAAAAAACTGGTAGGTTGGTCGATACATGTATTTCCTAATAATGTTACCACGATGTCCCAGTAACCTGTTTTCATATGGGAGCAAGCCGGGCATTTTAATTGGGATTCTCACAGGATTCTCAGGTGAGGTGAGTTTGACCTGGTTTTTCTAACCCAGATACGTCGACACAAAACCAGGCTACTGGAGTAACCGGGTTAAGAAACAAATGTAAACACAGCCAGCGAATCCAGGAAAACTGTAAAAGAGCAACGTTTGGCACTGCATTCATTCGTATTAAGAGCTGCAATTATTAGTCAATAACTAGTTGTCATCTATTAAATTATTCGCCAACTATTTTGATAATCAATTCATGTTTTGTTTTTTAAGAAGAAAGTGAAAAGTCTCAGATTCCAGTTTCTTACAGACCTAGCACTAAAATGATTTGCCTTGCCTCCGAGGTACGTCCAAGGCGCAGGCGCGCCACGGGCGAAGGAGCACAACGTGCCGTCAACAATGGCACCCAACCAGCAGGGGGCGCTCAGAATTGAGGTACCAGAGAGATAAGGCAAAGCAATTTAGGGCTAGGTCTGTAAATGTGAATATTTTCTGATTTATTTACTTCTCTATGACAGTAAACTTAATATCTGTGGGTTGTGGACAAAACAAGGCATTTTTAGGCTTTTCGGACATTTTATAGACCAAACAACTAATCGATTAATCAAGAAAATAATCATCTAATAACTGTCAATGAAAAGAATCGTTAGTTGGAGCCCTAATTGCTATTCAGATTCAGAACGAGCTAACAAACCCGTTAAAGAGGGACTCCAGACTGAAGAATTATCCATATCAACAACAATCCCAAACAAACATGAAATAGACAGCTATCAGGCTACAATATTAAAGCTATTACACACTCCTATACATCAGGAGAGTCCTTTTCTAGGGCCATATGATTTCCGCAAAACGGGAAAAAGCGGATGGAATCATAGAATTTAGTAATAAAAATCGAATCAACAGTAAAACATGGGATATTGCAGAGTTTTCCATAATTTGGCTGAAATTGATCAAAAGTAGGCCTATTTATCAAAATCAAAAGTAGACCTAATTATTGTAGTCACCTAAATGAGTTCATAATTGTGAAATAGGCCTAGAGAAATAATTCTGTTTTCGATTGGGGTGTTTTGAGAGGGGGGTGGGTCTTGCGTGGGACCCTTACTGCTCCTCACAACATGGTTTTCACTTTGAGAAACATGTTGATGTTGTCTGAGAGAGACAAGTCATCAAGAAAACAACAAATATCCATCCTACCCGCCAAATAAAAATTAAAATGGAAAAAAATTTAATTTAGAAAAAAAAGAAACGGAATTTGGAAAGAATAAAATGGATTTCATATGGCCCTATCATGTTCAAACTCGTCCACATAACGCAGAGTAGAGGGCATGCTGCACGTCTCAAATGGAACATCATGGCATCAAATCCACACTTAATGAAAGACAAGAAGCACATAGCTGTGATTCAGCTCATATTCATGACCTTTCATGAAAAGAAACTCTCGATCTGAATAAAGGTGAATTTCTGTAATTGAATCAGGCTATCTCTAACGATGCTGGGGGAAAACGTGGAGGTTTGAATCAGGCTATCTCTAACAATGCTGGAGAAAACATGGAGGTTTGAATCAGGCTATATCTAACGATGCTGGGGGAAAACATGGAGGTTTGAATCAGGCTATCTCTAACGATGCTGGGGGAAAACATGGAGGTTTGCACGCTATGAAATGGGGAGTAATGAAGACAAGCTAGTGTCGGAGACCGAGAGTTGTTTTGCGTGCATCCATAACCGCCCGGCACAGTAAACTAATAAAAGTCCAGCAGGGAATGAATGCAAACAGACAAAGACATGTTCTCATAAATTGGAGAAATCTGATGTGAGGGAATGTGATTATGATCTGAGTGCATACCGTACATCTGAGTCTGTTTAACACAAACCGCTGGTTTCATCCTGTTTACTTGCACACAGTAACGGGTAGCCAGAAGTGACCATATTTGGATGAGAAGAGCCACCACTTTCTCATCTATTTGACTCTAAATGGGACCATCATTTCCAAAATGAACATCATGCTGTGTTGAAGAAGAATTTAAACTAGAGATTGAGACATAAACTCATTAGGAAAGTGTTTACTGAGTTCATAAAGCAAGTGAGAGCTACAGTAGCGTCATTTTCCGCTTGCCTTCTATACAATCTGACTTATTTTTGCAGCCATAGACGGTATAAACACGAGGTGTATAAAAACACCTCGGTACAGTATGTTACAGTACGTTACAGTATGTTACAGTATGTTACAGTATGTTACAGTATGTTACAGTATGTTACAGTACGTTACAGTACGTTACAGTATGTTACAGTATGTTACAGTACGTTACAGTATGTTACAGTATGTTACAGTATGTTACAGTATGTTACAGTACGTTACAGTATGTTACAGTATGTTACAGTACATTACAGTACGTTATCTTTACAACCATCTACCAAAAGTACCAAGCAGGCCTGCATTGCATTATTGCACAATCCAAATCTTCCTCAAAATTGGCCATTTTCAGTGTGTAGCAACTATAGCTTGTTAGCTAGCGTTGTTGTTGTTTCACAGCGGCAGAGGCATTTGAGAGCGACACGCAGGGAGCGGAAAGGGATTTCCCTGAAGTCGCTCAGCCTCAGACTGAAATGGTCGGCACCAATGGCAGAGCTTATCCCCGCAGCCTGCTTCCAGTGAGTCAGACTAGCCTGTATAAAGCTAGAGCGGTTTGCAAGACTGCCCTCTGCCTGTGGCTGAGCAGGGTTACCACAATGCAGACGGCAGGAAGGATGATCCTGACAGGAATAACTTCTCTATGACTTTAAACAGATATGATTCTTCTTAGATGTGTCGACCCAAAAGCAGATTACATGAGTAACCGGATTAAGAACAGAACATTTGTGTGCATGTAAACGTAGCAACAGGACAGCCTTGTCTAACTGGACTCTAATGTTGGGTTGGGGGATTTGGCTCTCAATGGGAAAACAGTGGCTCTCCTGTTGTAGCGGTATAGCCTAACACATGATCATTTTAATATGACTTAGAAACACTGAGCACCCGCTGTAAATAGAGAGGCAAAGTGAACGTCACTTCCTGCTTTTCTCCCTGTACCAGCGTGTGAAAAATATGAATGGTGGTGAACGGAGAGATACGTTACTTGTTTTGATCCTGTATGAATTGTGCCACGGGGTTCAATTATGTCAATTTAAAAGAGAACTCTGCAAGTCAAGAAAGTCGCAGTTTGTCCTGAAACTGAAACGTAAGGTTATATTATATTTATTATACGTCACTTACGCGACTGGTTGTGCGCATAGTCTTTCTGATTTATAACTTATAGGGCAACCGTTTTACCACAAACTGAGACTTTCTCAACTTGCAGAGTTCTCTTTTACATTGACAAACATGACGTGTGTGTTTTACTCCCGTGGCACAATTCAAACGGGATCAAAAAGGTAACGTATCGCTCCGTTCACCACCATTCATATTTTTCACACGCTGCTACAGGGAGAAAAGCAGGAAGTGACGTTCACTTTGGCTCTCTATAATTAAGCTCCCGCAGCCATAATTGTCTGCAGCCGCTACTGGTCGTCAAGGTTACCAATTGTGGACCAAACAGGGGATGGTGTGATGATGTCAGAGAGAGAAAGATAGACAGACAGAAAGAGTGAGAGAGAGAGTGAGTGAGTGAGTGAGTGAGTGTGTGTGTGTGTGTGTGTGTGTGTGTGTGTGTGTGTGTGTGTGTGTGTGTGTGTGTGTGTGTGCGTGCGTGCGTGGGTGTGTGTGCGTGCGTGTGTGTTTGCATGCGTCTGTCTGGAATACAGATTGAGCACAAAGCTGAAAAAGGTTGTAAAATATAAAAGAGGCTTAAAATGTCAAAGGCTATATAACACATGCTGGTGATTGAAGGCTGCGGTCGGTGAGCTTGTGTCTTTGAACGCTCTTCTATTCTCATGTTGATGCGGCTGGCAGAGAGTCTGTGTCCTGAAATGACCCCGACATTAGACTTAAGAGAAGTGCTTCAACTGCTGTCTGAAGTAACTCTTGGCTGATAGATCGATACCAGAATCCTTTTACTGTTTAGAGGTATGCAGGTATGGAACACCCTTCCCACATATATTACACAAAAGAAAAGCAAAAAACATTTTAAATTCTTGGTAAAACAGCACTTACTACTGTGATAATATATAATATATATGGTGATGGTAATAGTTATATGTATAATTATATATATAAGATATGGTAATGGTATATATACATAATATGTGATGTAGTTTATGTATAAACTACATATCTGTAATGATATGTAGGTATTTCTGATGTATGCAATACCTTGAAAGGTACAGTATGTATGTATGTAATATCCAAAACTGTACCGTTTGTACAGAATGTATTTTTTACACAGAATGTAAATTTTGTATGTGATTGAAACTATGCAAATTGTTTGATGTCTTGAAACTATGCAAGTTGTTTGACCCCAGGAAGAATAGCTGCAGCTCTGCTGTAGCTAATGGGGGATCTTAAATAAAGACAAAGACAAAGACAAAGACTTCCTATATCGGTATTGCCCCCAGAAATTCAGTACTGTGGGCGGAGCTGCAGTATCTCCAGGGTCACAGGCAGGCACACACACACACACACACACACACACACACACACACACACACACACAGATCATGCAGACTATGATGTATTTATTGCTATTTTAATGACAGGAAAGGTTCTGCTGAGGCCCGTCTGACTCAGCAGCATGTGAGCCTGTTGCATCAGCAGCACACTCACAAGTTCAAAGTTTCATTATAATGTGCCTATAATGGCTTAGCTGGGAAAATAATACAGCTACTGTACTGTATTGTTCTGTACTGTACTGTACTGTACTGTACTGTGCTGTGCTGTACTGTACTGTACTGTACTGTACTGTGCTGTGCTGTTCTGTGCTGTGCTGTACTGTACTGTACTGTACTGTACTGTACTGTGCTGTGCTGTACTGTTCTGTGCTGTGCTGTACTGTACTGTACTGTACTGTACTGTGCTGTGCTGTACTGTACTGTACTGTACTGTACTGTACTGTACTGTACTGTGCTGTTCTGTTCTGTTCTGTTCTGTTCTGTTCTGTACTGTTCTGTATTGTACTGTTCTGTACTGTACTGTACAACTCTCCCCAGATCGGCAGAGGGGGCGGAGCAACGACCGGTAGAGCAGGGGGGATTGGCCAAGTACAATTAGGGAGGAAGGGGGGGGGGGGGGGGGGGGGGGCGATGCTCCCTTTCCTGACGGAGTCGTATCAACGCCTGAATCTGTCAGATAAAACATGTGGAGGCAACAGGAAGGAAGACGCAGCCGGGGAGGAATGGACTGATAAACAGAGGCGGGGATTGGCTGCTTAATAATAGGCATGTGACATGGCGCCCACTGTTCTGCTGGACCAACCAGCACTGCAGTATCTCCCACAGGGTTCACACAAGGTGCTTGAAGTGCTTGGATTTGGAGGGGGAAATGAAGTTCTGGAGTAGCTTGAAGATAGCCCTTTTTTAGAGAAAGCGATGGGGTTTGGAGCCCTCAGCGTTGTCATTTGTGATGTTTGTTCATTTGATTAATATTGGCCGTAGTCTTTGGATAATGTGCACAGAGCAATTCACTCTCATCGCGCTCCTGTGAACCTCTCAGTTTGGAGCTGGATGTACCTGTTTGGCTACATTTAGCACCGCTCAAACTCACTATTTAAATGAACATTCGATGAATCTATCCATTATGACTCCCATGTTGTCATATTCAAATATTCTATTCATTTATTATAAATTATATTATCATTACTGTTGTTTGTGTTGGTGCAGGGTTTGAAGATGATTGTTTTGTTTTCTCAAGGCTTTAGAGAGAAGACGCTCTTGATGTATCAGGGACCATTCGTACCTCCTATGTAAAGACCTGGGGCAGTAAGGGGCCTCAGAGGTCTCGGTTGCTGCCGAGACCCAGTGAGAGGACGGGGTCAAAAGGTCAAGGTACTCGGGATGTCGATCGATAACCGTTTAACCGATAATCGACCGGTTCAACATTAACCGATTAATACTAACAGTTAAACGGTTAAAAAAATGTTGCATGTGCCCTTTAACACATGCTATGCCATGTGGGTGGGCAACGCAAATGCAAGTAAAAATGTCACTGGTTGCATCAGTGGGGGAGTGCCTCATAATCATGTTGTTTCCCTGCATAGTGCATTAGTGCATTGATCATTGTGGTTGATATTAAAACATGACTTTTTCTTCACTGTCTCACTCTCTCTCCCTCGCTCTCTGCACGTTCATCATGTACACGCACACACTGAATGATGAAACAGTAGTTTTTACCGTGTTCCAAAGATGCAGACATGAAGCGTCTAATTGACGATTGAAAAGTATCAATTAACGTTACTCGTTACTGTCCAGAACAATTTGCCATTTCACAACGAGAGACAGATTGTTTTGAAACTTTTGAAGCCCACCCGTTATTTTAAACAGGCGAAAGCGCACCAAGAGCGTTCTGATGCGCGTCAAACTGCCTTGACGCCCGTACTCAGAACCTGTTTCCATTTTGGAGTGTCTACATGAGGCCCCGCCCTCTCTCTCTCTCTCTCCACGCAGCGACTTTCATCCCCGCCGTCATGTGCTCCGCAAACAAATCTCATGGCACTTTAAAAATAGCAAGCATGTCAAATATAACGCTACACTACACTAGGGATGCAGCGGTATGAGTTTTTGACGGTATGATAACCTTGGACAAAAATACCACGGTTTCACGGTATCGCTGTATTGCGGACCTTTATGTGCGGACCATCTGTGTTTTTACAATAGCCGAAATATTCCCATACGAGCCGACGTCGTCTTTTTAGATGGGGCGAAGTTCAGGGGGGTCCTTGCGTTCTCCTGCTTCAGCCATTATCACACACATGGTTGTAAACACAGTCAGGGACATCTCCTCTCTACTGTGCTCTAGTCTAGGTAGGCATGCAGTCAGGGGGAGGGGCCACGTAAGCTGCACTCTACAAGCGACCTGGGCACTTTGTTTTGGGGAAACAGCTGATACCGTGGGGAAGGTATGACGGCAAATTTGAGTGGTTTTGATATGGTGACTTTTTCAAACCGCTGCATCCACACTACACTATAGCAAGACTGTCTGAGTGAGAATCCTCTTCTAAACACATCGGCTACTAATATATATTTCCCTGCATCTCATGATGAGATTAGATGAGATTAAAGTTTGGACAGACTGCTTCATTTTTTCATCCCGCCACAGCACTGCATGATGGACAGGTAGGATGATTAATTACAGCCTCTGGCTGACAGCGACGCAAAACTACGTTATAACAACATTTTATTCATCGGTCATTGTGCCTGCCTAGTGCCTACATATAAATTAGTGGCCTTTTCCCCAAAATACTGATGGTTCTGTGCTGTGGGTATGTAGCCCATCTGATGCCTGCGTTTGGGGCAAACACTGACAGCTGCGTGCGGACTTGCTGCACTCGTCATGTCGTGCAGCCAGACACACAGAGAGCATATAGACACCTACAGCCCTCGTCACAGATGAAGAGAGAGAGGGAGAAGGGTGGAGAGAGAAGCAAACAATTTTTTGCAGATCTGAAAAGCAGGTAAACCACTGTTGAATTAGTGAGAATGTCAGAATGATGTCAGAAGGAGGAGAGAGCGATAAGCGCGTCAGTGCGCCCTGCAGCCCGGAGGCTTGGGGCGGCTGGGTGTTGTGAGGTGCTCTTCAAAGTGGAAATCCGTTCAATTAGCAACACGTTTCGTTCTGAGCTTTTAAAATTCATTTCTGCTGGTTTTATTAGACTATTTCCGACACCAGCAGTAAGATAATTCACTTGAGAATTGTGAGTATGGGTTTTTTCCTCCGCGTTTCCCCCTTCTGCAATGCGCGCAGCTCCTACACAGTAGCCTATCGGAGGAATGTTTTTGTTTAGTGTGCTGGAGGATTCAACTTGTCTTTTCGTTTTGTTAATGTGTTTTTTCTGCTTGTAGATGTAAAAATAAAGGCTTTCTAATGAAAAAAATAAAGCATTTGTTGTGGTAATTGTTTAATTGGGCACAGACAGTCAAATTGCGCATTTTAATCTCGGTTAAACGCAGTAGCGGCTGGTGCATTTTTGTCCAGGGAGGGCTATACCAAATAGGCCTGGACAATGGGGTTGAAATCAATATGATAATCATAAGGATTATTCTCAATATCAATATCATATGTTTCACGTATGCAAAATCAGTGTTCATCTCATTGAACTGAATGGTGATGTCAAACAAACCTTACATTTTCAAATAATATTCCTGCCATACCTCATTTGATCAGTTTTTAAGTAACATTTGCTTGTCATCATCAATTTAGACAGCAGAAATGTCACTATTAAAATAACTTCATATCAATATAATCACGATGATTCTACTGAAAGACAACAAACAATAATAGGCTATTGAATTAATTATCATCCACTCCAGCCCTAAATCAAGCAAGTAGTAATGGACGTTAGCCTACTAGTACCTTCTGAATCATATGGGCAACAGATTAGACTTCCACAGCATGTGAATGAGTTACATTACATTACCTATGAGGAAAGCACGTTCGTGCATGCAAATAGAGAGTCCGTCAAGAATGCATTGCCGTCGCTCTACCTGGCCCCACCTCCACCTGGTCGGTGACCAGGTCGGTGACCCGTCGGTCAAGAAACATTTTCGACATCCCTACAAGGTACTCACACGTTTATGTGAGAGGACGGGGTCAAAAGGTCAAGGTACTCGCAAGTTTCTGTGAGAGGACGAGGTCATAAGGTCAAGGTACTCACAGGTTTCTTGAGGAAGAAGACAGACAGGGCTCCGACCAGAGGCATGTCCCCCAGCAGAGGCTCCATCACCACTCTCAGCACCCCGTGAAGCTGCGTGCACGCACACGCACACACACACGCGCACACACGCACACACACACACAAAGACAAATAACATGATTAAAATGAATTATGAAAATGAATTATGAATTCTGCTGCAAAAAAAAACTATCTCGCCTCTGTGGGCCTTCTCTATGTGCTCTGTCTCTCCCCTCATTAAGTATGCGCTGTTTTGATAAGATAATAAGATGATCTGTTGGGATGGATTCATCTTTGGTGCAGTTGATTGTTTTCTGTAAATGTTCCCATTCTACACAGCAGCTCTGCTACAGACAACAAGGTTTGGTGGAGTGTTTTGTGATGTCACAACATCACGGAAGTCAAAACGGCTCGTTTGGAGGCACCTTTTCCTTCCATGGCTGCTGTGGCTTTTAGGACCATGTGCTTTGAGACTTCCATGATTATTACACCCACGTCCTTTATAATCACAGAGGCAAGGAAATGTGGTTTTACACAAGATGAAAGTATTGTAATGTAAAGTATGTTACTGTATTGTTATTAACGTTACTGCTGGGAGTGCTAACTTTACGTTAGTCAGGTGGCTAGCAGCAGGTGTTATCACCCGTTTCTCCTCACAAAGCGCTCCAGACAGCGCTTTTTCCACGGCAGGAAGACGCTGATGTCAACACGCGCCATAAGGAGTCAAGATCAATGAGGTGTACATCTCTTTTTTTAACTCTTCTTAAAACCTGTTATTAGTTGGCTTTTCACTTTGTCTGAAATATTCTTTCATGCTCAATTGCTCTTATTTTTTGCGTGCTTATAACTCGTCTCATTAATATAATTCATAATTTTTTTATTTTAATTCTTAATTTTGCTGTTGATGTTGGATCCTCTCTGTGTTTTGGCATTTCTCCATTTTGTAAAGTGCTTTGCTTACACACTGACACTGTGTTCTTTAAAGCACTATGTAAATAACGTTGACTTGACATTTGGCTGTCTCCACTCACTGTCAACACGCTGTACACAATGGTAGGAATGAATGTCTTGTGTGAGTGCTGTTTTCTTAAATCTCTGAATAAATATATATGAAACAAAACCAAATGAAAGAATACCTTTGTGATGCTACAGTATCAGGCATATAAGCCTTTGTTGACACCGGGCGCTATTCAGAAGCAGAGCTGAAGCTGCGCTGAACAGAAGCTGAGTGTCACGCTAAACCGGTCACACAAGAAGCACTCTCTTTTCCTCAGCGCCTCGCTCGGCGCTGCCTTCCCCCCCGCCCACAACTTCATGACTCTTGACGTCATGCCTGACAGCTCGGGTTCAGCGCGCTGCACGCTTGGAAAATAGAACAGAAGCCGGAACGATCGCTTCAGTGTGGCTTCAGCGTGGCTTCAGCGTGGCGTGCGGGTGGTGTGAACCGTCTAGCCAGTTAACAAGGACACCAAAATGAAACTGCGTGCCTTTAGCGTGGCTTTGGCGTATGGTGTGTGAACGAGGGCTAAGAGGATATGAATGAAGATTTGAGGGATAATTTAGAAGGAGATGCCAGTATTTCAGCTACACTGTAATCCACAACAGGAATATATGTCAATAGATATTTCTCTATTCCCCAAATATTGATATTGGTGCCCAGATCAGTGCAGTTAATAATATGCAGCTTGTATTAGAAGGCTTTCGTTGCTTCATGCGTGATGTGACGGGTAGAATGTGTCCCCGATTGGCTTATTGAAACTTCAACAGTAAATGACAGTTTGTTTTTTGAGCACTTAAAAATAGCTGTAGGCATCTCACTAAGTGAGGTTCAACACGCCCATCCAGGAGTTCATTGAGCACGGAGGCCTACATGTTGGCTGTATTCACAGTGCGTGTTTTTACTTGTAGATGTTTTGGAAGTGAAGTGAAGTTTACTGTTGAGAAGATCACAGCATGTAATCAGACCTGCCATTCTGCAGGTACACCTGATTGGAGTGAACATTTCACTGGTTCTCAAACCTTTTTGGCTGCAGTACCCGCTTTCCCTGATTTCTGAATCCATGTACCCCCTTTAACTGACTACAACATTTTGCTTAGAAAACGGCAAGAGAAAACATAGCATAATGATGCAATGAATGAATGATAACCCACCTTTTGAAGAATGTAAAAGTACAAAACAAGAAATGGAGTGAAAGATTTGCCTCATGATGAGCAGATTTACTTTAATGAGTCATTTATTTTCATGATTTATTCTGACATTTTTCCAGTTCCCCCTTTCTCTCAAGAACCCCTGTAGTACCTCCACCTACCAGGGTGGGGCGTACCGCAGTTGAACGACTGTCCTGGGAGAAGGGAAGTTGTTTGGCTTTTCAGAGGCAGCCGACTCCCCGGCCGGCAGGCTGGAGTGACTCAGGCCTCAGACATGCAGACCGCACGTCTGCACCACCAAATTTGGTGGCAGCTCTGAGTAATCAAATAGCAATGTTTGGCTCATTAAAATGGAGTCAGTGGAAAGATTGAAGATAGCCTTTTCGCTTATCTGCCCCGGGAGAGAGAGGATACTTTAGAAACCATCTCAACTGTACAACAGACCACACAGTGTTAGTATACAGTTTGAGCAGGTCGGCCCATCGAGATGACCAATCTCACGTTCAACTCAGACCTGAGCAACACACCAGCATGAGGGATGCACCATATTGGAGGATTATTTATTTTTCTGTCAATATTTCACAACTCTTTTGGTCGATTGCCGATACTGATATATAAGTGCATTTTTTCCCCACCTAATTTCAGTGAACATCAGGACTCTCCTGTAGTGGAATTAACACATTATTATGCCTGGAAAAATAAGAAAACTACTTTGTCTTAGGTTATGTCAAACATAACATTTTCTTTTAAAATTAATGTCAGTGTTTCCGTTATCTGGTAATTGCTGGACTTTTGCCGTTAAAATCAAAGTCCGACAAATTAAACTCTCCTGGACACCAAGTCCGGTGAAATGATCTCCCTCTCATATTAAATTTCCATAAATCTTCTTCTACCCTCCAATACTCCCCACTGGCCAATAAAATCAGACGTTGTCTCCTGAAACACTGGAACATCCTTCAGGTCCACAACACCTTCACACTACCCCCCAGGATTGCCTTTACACGCAACCCAAATATCAGAGACAAACTAGTCAAGACCTCCCACACTCCCAGCATCACACAGCGCACCATCGATTCCCTGCCTCCCCCCGTTGGACACTTCCCCTGCGCACACTGCTCATGTTGCGCACAGTCTCTCAAACTCAAAACGTTCACTTCCCCGGACAATCAGACTTATAAACTGAAACACCTCACCACCTGCGCATCGCAGGGGGTAGTATATGCCATCAGTTGCCCATGCCCCTTCCTGTACATCGGGAAGACTACCCGCCCTCTACGCACACGAATCATTGAGCACAAAAGTGCTATTCTCCGTGGCGACACCAAAGCCCCACTAGTCGAACATTTCCTTAACAAATCACATATTGACAGTGATCTCCGCTTCTGGGCTATTGACCTTATCAAGCAGCACCCGAGAGGCGGTGATTTGGATAAAGCGCTCCTCCAACGCGAGACACGCTGGATTCATACACTCCACACAACCGCTCCCCACGGCCTCAATGAGGACTTTGATCTTTCATGTTTCTTATAGTCTAACAGTAACACCTATATCTGCTCCCTCCGTTAAAATGTTTCACCTGTTCTTACTGTTATTTCTATTTCTTTGTGATGTGCCATATATCTGTATGATGTCTCCACATCAGTGCATTAGGTGCACTATTATTTATAGCCTATGTGTTTTTTGCTAATAGCCTATATTGCATTTCATTGTAACCTGGCTTATAGCCGACTTGTTTATAGTGTGCTATTTCTAGGTCTGTATTTATCTCTATGTATTTATTTCTCTCTACCCTATGCATTTCTGTTTTTTGACGTGGCTCATACGTCACAGTATCTTTTCCGTGTGCCACGTCGACTCACCTTGTGCCACGTATTGCTCTTATACAGGTGCGGTAACCAGCTTTTTCCGCCTACAGCCTGACGAAGACCAGAGGTTGAAACGCGTTGCGTCCCTTGTGCCCTTGTTCTCTTTTGAAGATGTACTTTCTATTAACTGAATAAGTATAACTGTACATTACTTCTTAATTAAATCCTTCTATAAGCATCAAGAAGCTCCTTTTTTCTAATTACCGGTACTGTTTATATTGGCCTGCTGAGCTATCTTGCCGCCACTTTTTTGACTTTTCCATAAATCTTCTTTTAAATAAGCAGCCTAAGTGAATATGTTTATGTGTGAACGAAACAAATGAATGTTACATTCACAATTAGGATGCACGCTCTGATTGAATGTGCTCGCCTGCATAACGGCATGCAGAGACAAGAGAGAGAGAGATAGAGAGAGAGAGAGAGAGAGAGAGAGAGAGATGAGAAATCAAACCTTAAAAAGTATTTTCTGAAACCAAGTGTGTCTAACGTTATTGTCAATGATGAGGATAATGTTATATTAAAAGCAGACTACAGCTGATTGACACGCGGTGCTCCAACTCGCTTTCAGAACGGACGGACGGATAATTAAACTTCACAAACTCGAGCTGGGAATATTTGCATCAAACTGATGCATCAAATATGCTATTCTTGTTAGTTACCTGTAGGCTATCCTTCATCTGAGAACTGAAAGCACTTGCCAGTGTTGAGCACATCTATCCACGGATATTTTTTTTTTAGGTGACTAGGCTACTATTTTGTTTTTCTCAATCGTCTCAAAACAAGCCCCTACGAATTCCACTGCGGGCTCCAAATTCGGTGGAATTTGCGTCCGTTGTCTGAGACTCAGCACGCAAGGCAGCGTAGCGTGTATCAAAGTCAACGCTGCGCGGAACGGAGAAAATAATTTCTAAAGCGCGAAGCTTGCATTTCGGCTATTCCGTTTGATTGACCGGTCATAGAAGCATGTGTAACCGAGTTGAATCAGCGCGGATTCCTCGTGAGTCCCGAGTGGTAGCGAGTGGATTGGTTAAACTCACTCCCCAGGTATAAAGGCATGTTAACCAGCTCCGCCAAGGGAGCTAGCTCTCTTGGTGTTGCGGTTAACATGTTGGACTCCCAAGCCGAGGGTCGGCAGTTCGAATCCACCCCTGGACAAGCCCTTAACATGGGTTGCTGCAAGTACCACCTACACAACGCCGTTACACATGGTTGGTGCAGGGAATTTACAAGATTATAGCCTACAGACTGCGATTAATTGCTTTTAAGCTAAAGAATATACACAGATCTAATATTTGACCAGAATTTATTGCATTTGTCCGGGAGACTGAAATCTGACGGACATGTTGACCGGCAATGGAAACGCTGATTTATGTAACATTTTCTTTCAAACAAAAATATAAGATTCATCCTCATCCATTTAGTCAACCATCAAGCATTTGGGCATAAGTAAAAGCGTAATTTAATAATAATCGGCAGGAAATGTTTGTTTCGGACCGCTGCTGATATTTCGTTTTAAAGAATTTATCAGCTGACACGATGGCGTGCTGCATCCTTAAGCAGCATCACGGCAAATAAAGGTTGATCAAAACGAGGAACTGGCTCTGCAAACTTCCCAGGAGAAAATGACTCATCAGACACCAGAAGCTCTTCCCAGGAGAATGACTCATCAGACACCACAAACTGCTTCAGTGTCTCAACGACTTCTTTTCTTCAACAGATTAGATTCGGACCGCGACTGGCTGGAACATTTAAGCCCGAGAATGTAAGTAGAGAAAGGCAAATGTTGACTGTGCTTCATGCATGAAATGGTCCCTTTCTCTCTCACACACTTTCTCTCACTTTCTCTCCCTGATATCTGAACAGCAAACATGGCCTGATCCTCTGCCTGGCAGGGGAGTGGATAACCTCTCCTGATCCTCTGCCAACATGGGAACAGGGGAGTGGATAAGCTCTCCTGTATCAGTGGCTGTGTCAACATCATTATGTAAAACTCTGTCTTGGTGAGCTCGTGGGTAAACACGCCGGTCATGGCCGCTGTGGCGAAAGACAACCTCTGAGTCAAAGTGTCTTTTTCATCTCCTCCTGTATACTGTTACAGTTAAAAGTGCATTTGTTTTCTCCTCCCTTCAGAGGCAGGTGGGCGGGGTTTACCAGGTTTTTGTTGTGCTATTGAACCCACTACTTAAATATGAGGTACGCTTAATTTCTCCTACTCTTTGACGTGTGTGTAAATCTTAAAAGGCAGATGGTCTGAGTTTTCCCACATTTAATCTCTTTTAACAGTTGAATCTGACTTAAAGCTCCGTTCAGTCGTTTCTTCTATTTGGGGGCACTGCGCCTGCACCTAAATGCTACACTTCCCTGTTTGTATGTTCAGATACAGTATCAGCCTTATTTGACGGTTTCTGCTTCTACGCTCTACTTTTCTTACCTTTCTGCAGTGTTTATAACTGGTTCACTGGAAAAAAAAGTAGCTTCAAATATCCCAAAATGTTCTTGTCTCAACTTGTTTCAGTAAGTTGTTTGGGCAGTGGTGGCTTAAAGGTTAGAGAAGCGAGCTTGTGACCGGAAGGTCATGAGTTCAATCCCCGGGACCGGCAGGATAAATCTGGGTGGGGAAAGTGAAAAGGCAGTGCTTGCCCCTCCCTCATTACCACCACTGAGGTGCCCTTGAGCAAGGCCCTTATCCCCCAACTGCTCCAGTGGAGCTGATCAGTGGCCAGCAGATCAGACTGTGGTTGTACTGGTCAGCTTCCAGGTGTGAATGTGAACAGGGCACTTCTGAAAAAGAGAGCATTGCTCTCAGTGAGACTCCTCCCACTGTATAAATAACGGTCCGAAAAAGTAAGAGAAGTGGCGTAGCAAATCAGGCCGCTAATCAAGCTAGCAAGCGGGGAAAAAGAAAAGGGGGAAAAAAAACTGTGTGCCGCTTGTGCTTTGGGGGAACACGACAGCCTGGTTCTCAAAGATCAGTAGCTCACGAAATCCCTCAGTCCACCACGTTTATCTGCATCATGTCCTTTTCCACATCAGCAGCTTCTTACTCAGTCAGTTTAACGTTGGCCTCACACTGCAACCTCACCTCAGGTACAACACTGAAGATGCACTATTGACGATTTGGCTGTTGCTGTGACTTAAGGTACTTACACATCGGGAGCGATTTTTTCGTGCGATTAATTTGCACGTCAATAATATTTTCCGAACCTATTTCAGTCAATGCAACCGCATTTATTTTTTCGAACCATGGTCGATTTTTCAGAAATTCGCTTCCGACGAGTACACTGCGCATGACTCCATTGGCCAGTGGGGCTCCTCTTGAGGCGAGAGGAGGGCATCTGCATAGGCGAGGATCGAGGATAGGGGATCCCCCCCCCCCCCCCCCCCGTGGGGGATCCTACAGGAGTCAAGACTCGTTGGTGGCGGACTGGGGAGGTGGGTGGGGCAAAACGACGCTTCAGAGGACGGCTTCAGGGGAGATGGACTGCCGTAAAGCTGCTGCTGCTATGATCGCCCAGAGAGAGAGAGGTGACGTAGAACCCTTGCTATATATAGGAGAATGAACTGACGTCATATCTGACGTCATTGCAGACGTCATACTTGGACTTTGACTGACCACAACATAGCTGACGTCATACTAGATCATACTAGAACTTGACTGACGTCACGGGGTGATCAGATTATGCATGTGTGGCCTTCTGCTTGAAATTTGGTCTGGAGACCTCACTTCAATCATGAGAGGCCAGTTGGTAGGATTTAACAAACTTTATTTAGCAATCGGCATGCATGGCAAATACTTTGGCGCATGACTCCATTGGCCAGTGGCGCTCCTCTTGAGGCGAGAGGAGGGCATCTGCATAGGCTAGGATAGGGGATCCCCCAAAAGTGGCTGTGATTGACAGGTGGGTCAAAACTCGCATCGCAATTTCGTGCCGTATATTCGCATCGCTCTTGATGTGTAAGGACTTTTACTGTCACAAAAAACATGGAGCTCAGAGATGGAAGGCTCCTCATTCTCTGCCTTTTGAACATTGGGCATCTTGCTCTTCAGCTGTGGACCTGGCTGTCATGGACATAGATGTCAGTGGCCTGTATGCATGGCGCTAAAGTAGAAAATATTACGGCGTGGAATGTATTTATTGAAGCCGTGCGTGGGGACCATGGACGTCACCATGATCGCTATAGGCTGCGTCTTTTTTTTTCTTGCTGTGTGGTGGAGACTGTCCACTTATTGATTCTGTGTGGTTATGATCTGAAAGGCACATATATTCTGTGAGCTAATATCTTTGTGGGTTTGGGAATGGGCGGGGGTCCTGCGGGGAGGGGGGTTACAGTATATTCTGAGTGAATCTGGTTGTGTATGTGTATGTGTATGTGTATGTGTATGTGTATGTGTATGTGTATGTGTATGTATAGTTTGTTTTGTAGATGTTTGTGGTTTTTTTGTCATTTTCTTTCTTTGTCATGTGATTTTTTTTTTATCAATAAAAAACTGATTCAAAAACATGGATGATGCAGGCTACTGGAGGTGTATTTGAGCACGGCATTATGTTTATTCAATGAATCTTGATGACCCGCTCCACTGGAAATGAAAACGTATCAAATCCACCATCAGTAACATGTAAGTCCAGATCATACAGTGACCGCTAGTTTGGGTGAAGTAGCGTTACGTCCTCTGCTGGTATAAAAGTTAATAGCCTACAGTATGTGAGTTCCACGGCAGAAATGATGCACAGAACGCATCGTCGGTTAAAGGATACTATCCGTAGGAAAATGAACGTTCACAAAGTGTTTTCTATTACCAATGAGTGGATGCGCCGTTCCGTAACTTCAAAAATGAGCCCAGCCCAGGGTCTCTCTGCGTTCACCCATTGCAAAGATATTGCAGGACTTTCATGATGGTCGCAGGTCATACTTTCCTGGCAAATTTGGCGGATGTGACGTTCTGCGCGTTCACGAGCCTGCCTCTTGTCCTCCTGGCTCCAGCCGGAAATATACCAACGAAGAAGAAGGCTAACAGGCAGTGGCTAACGTTCCATTCGTTGCTAGCTAATGCCAGCAAAAACAAACAATACAGCCTAACCCTAACCCTGTAATGTTGTTTTGGCTGATAACGTTAGCTGCTTGCTAATGGATTTACCACCTGGTCAGAAACTAATAACATTACCGTCTTGTGTGAAGTAATGCAACAGTCACAAATATGCCTAACGTTACTACCGTTATGCTTATGGTCATGGAACATTATTGTTTGACTGCAGTTAGCTGCGGTGGTGAGACTGCCTAATATTATAACATTAGCTTGATGCTATATGCGGCTAACTAATAGATTTACATTTATAGAAATTACCACCCAGCCCCCCTAATAACATTACTGTCTTGTGTTGATAATGAATGCAACAGTCGTAAATATGCCTAACGTTACTGTTATGCTTATGGAATATTGTTTGACTGTTCAGTTTGGTCAACCCCAGGCATTAGACAGTACCGTATAATACAGGGGAAGCAGGGCAGCTCCTGGCTCACATTAACGTGAATATCCCTGCAGCCAATGCAAGCCAAAACACGACCAAACATGCCACAATAACCTCCGATAATTCATCCATAATATCCTTCCTGGGCATCTCGATGTCATAGGTTTTTATGAGTTAACGTTACAAAGCAACCACGTGCGAGTATGGTGCCCGCGCGCCAGCTCGTTCACATGCTGCCTGCAGTTACTCTAATGGCCACCGGTGTCAGTAATATAACTTACAGATAGGACCTTTAATCAGTTAATAACATTTTTAATTGGTGAAGGTTAATCATTAACATCCCTACAACATACATTGTTTTGTAAATGTGGTGTAAATTGACACAGCTGTCATACCTGTATACTTTTGATCCCAGCTCTGCAGTAGTATTTCTTGATGTCAACATCGATCTCTGTATTCCCCACAAAACTGGAAGCAACGGCAAAAGCAGTGTCTGAATATACTGATGTGAAAATGAACATGACAGTAAGGAAATAAGGAAGATACAGGAGTTTACAGTTATATGTTTTGCAATCTGACTGATCAACAGAGATGGGAAGTAACGAAGTACAAATACTTTGTTATTGTAGTTAAGTAGGATTTTCAGGTATCTGTACTTTACTGAGTACAGTATTTATTTTTCTGACAACTTTTTACTTTTACTTCCTACAGGCCTACATTTTAACAGAAATATCTGTACTTTCTACTCCTTACAAAACAGGCTAGTTACTTAAGTTATAATGCACAACAGACAAAAACGATGTCTGTCTGGCTCTCTCTCTCTTGTCGCACATCCAAAACAAGACACGTCTACGGTGTGGCCGATGATGTCACGGATAAATCACAGATGATGTCACAGATGATGTCATCAGTGATGTCACTCGAACAATTGCATCAGTGATGTCGAGCATAGTAATGGCATAGTCTGTACTGGACTACACCAAGATGGAGGCAGGTATTTGAAGGTCTAGTCTGTACTGGACTACACCAAGATGGCGACAGAACAGGAGAACAGGTGGTTTTTAGGGCAGCGAGAGAACCAAAAACTGGTTTGGTTTGTGTCAGCAAAACTTCAGGAACAAGTTTTTCGAAAAAGGAAGGCTCAGTGAGTGATGTCATCAGTGAGTGCAGTGATGTCACTTGAGTAATTGTGATGTCATCAGTGAGTGATGTCTTCAGTGATGTCACTCGAGCAATTCACCCTTCGCTAAGTCCTGCCCCCCCTACTTTTATTAGGGGTGGGGGAAAAAATCGATTCACCTAAGTATCACGATTTTTAATGTCACGATTTTTTGGATCGATCTTTTATTCCAGAATCGATAATCGCAAAAAAAAAAAAAAAAAAAAATTTTTTTTTTTTTTGGGTGCTTGCAGTCAGGCCACTCACTGAACAGCAGGCCAGGCGCCGCCTACTGGTTTACTAGTGGTTTTATTACTCTATTAGTTAGTCTGAAGTAATAATTACACTTCAGGGTTAAAGTGGGTGCATCTCATTGTAAAATTGGACTTCAAACGGCCCAAATCTGGCTTCAAACGGCCCAAATTTCACGCGCGTTGGCCCATATCGGCCTGGCCTGCTTGGTATCTAATGCCCGGCCTGAATTATGATCCCAGTCCGCCCCTGTTTTTAACTATATCGCCCAGCCCTACTCATGATATATAATATACAGTCTCTAGTGTATGATTCAACTTTTCCCATGTTCTAATCTAGTGTAAAAAAGCAAACAAACTGAAAAAATAAAAGAAAAAAATAAACAAAAATCGCAATAAATCGTAATATCGAATCGCAATAATCGTAGAATCGCAATACTTAAGAATCGCAATATAAATCGAATCGGCACCCAAGAATCGTGATAGTATCGAATCGGGAGATAAGTGAATCGCCACAGCCCTAACTTTTATACTTGATTACATTTCAGAGCCTCAGATTTTTTACTTTTACTTGATTAAAAAAGTTGAATCAGTACTTCTACCAGTCTTTATTTAGACAAGTTAGTGTATTTCTAAAGAATATGTGTCTTTTCACATCTCTGCTGATCAACCAGTCTCAATTCAGTCACAAGTCTTAAAGCACAACAAGTCTCTCAAGTCAAGCTCCAAGTCTACATGTAGTCACATTGTCATTAATGTCAAGTCTCATGTCTAGAACAAATCAAGAGTCAAGTATCAATTGAATATCTTAAAGAAAACTAAATATCTATGACTTTTCAATGCAATATGGTTTTGATAGGATTCAAACTCACAACAAGTTTGATTTCTATAGATGGTTTTCAGAGAATTGTGTTACACTTTGAAACCTATCTTATTTCCTGTCAGCTATTGTATTAGCAAACACTGCAACAGGAAGTAAGCTAGGGGCAATTTAGAATGTTGTCAAGTTAAAACCGTCGATAATCAGTTTCAACTTCAATCAATTCAATCATTCCAGACAAATTCAGAAAACCGAATTTAAATTCAGTCGTCTGCTGGAACTAATCTCATCACTTTCAATCTAAGTCATTTACACAAACACAAGATCTCAAGTCAAGACTTTAGAAACCTTTTCAAGTCAAGTCAAGTCAAGTCCCAAGTCACCAGAATCCAAGTCTCAAGTCTTTGCTTCATGCGTCCCCTCTCTCCCCCTCCCTCCCCCTCTCTGGAGAGGGATATGTGAAGCGCTTTGACTATCTAGAAAGGTGCTACTGTATATAAATCCAATCAATTATTATTATCATGTCAAGCCTCAAGCAAATAGAAGTGACCACTCCAAGTCATGTGACCCGAGTCACATGACTGACGCTCTCATCCAGAACATGGGAATGCAACAGTAAAAAAAAAAACTTTAAATTATTTGATCTCCAACATACAAGAAACAAACTGGTAAGAGAAACTTATTATAAGTTATTTTAAAAGGTATATATAAAGTTATTATAGAAAGTTATACATATATATATACCGTAAATTCCGGACTATAAGCCGCACCTTTTTTCACGTTTTTTGGCCTTTTTTGGCCCCTGCGGCTTATATAACGGTGCGGCTTATCTATGGATTTTTTCCAAAAAAAAAAAAAAAAAAAAAAAAAATCTCTCTTTTTTAGCTCTCTTTCTAACTATAAATCCACTTCTGTTTTAATTTCCTCTCTTGCCCTCTTTTCACCACACTGTATGACACTGTATGACACTGTGTGCACTGTAAAAAAGAAACACAGGTGGTGTTGTGTTATGTTGTTTTGTTGAAATGTTAATAAATGGGAGCTTCCTCAAACAGCCATCTCTTTCCCGACAATCCCCTCTGTGCATGAACCCTTACATATGGTAATTAAACATTAAAACACGATAAAAAAAAAAAAAAAAAAAAAAAAATACCATTAAAACTCCCGCGGCTTATAGTCCGGTGCGGCTTATATATGTAAAAAACAGTCAACTTTGCAGGTGCGGCTTATACACCGGTGCGGCTTATAGTCCGGAATTTACGGTATATATAATACGGACAGTGTGCAAAAGCGTTTAAGTGAATATGAAACTCTGATAGAGGTTTTATTGTTACCTGATCTGCAGGTCCATGATGATCTGCCTCTTGTCCACGTTCTCTGTGTAAACCTTCACCCCATTCACTCTCAGAGGCTGCAGAGACACAGAGGGGACATAATGACTGAGTAAGTTAGGTTCACTCTCAGAGGCTGCAGAGACACAGAGGGGACATAATGACAGAGTAAGTTAGGTTCACTCTCAGAGGCTGCAGAGACACAGAGGGGACATAATGACAGAGTAAGTTAGGGGTTCACTCTCAGAGGCTGCAGAGACACAGAGGGGACATAATGACAGAGTAAGTTAGGTTCACTCTCAGAGGCTGCAGAGACACAGAGGGGACATAATGACAGAGTAAGTTAGGTTCACTCTCAGAGGCTGCAGAGACGCAGAGGGGACATAATGACAGAGTAAGTTAGGTTCACTCTCAGAGGCTGCAGAGACACAGAGGGGACATAATGACAGAGTAAGTTAGGTTCACTCTCAGAAGCTGCAGAGACACAGAGGGGACATAATGACAGAGTAAGTTAGGTTCACTCTCAGAGGCTGCAGAGACACAGAGGGGACATAATGACAGAGTAAGTTAGGTCAGAGGCTGCAGAGACACAGAGGGGACATAATGACAGAGTAAGTTAGGTCAGAGGCTGCAGAGACACAGAGGGGACATAATGACAGAGTAAGTTAGGTTCACTCTCAGAGGCTGCAGAGACACAGAGGGGACAATGATGCTTTTGCATACCAAGTCCGTATTTTAGTCCGAAATTGATGCATACAAAAAAATAAAGTGCGGTACAGACCCACACTCATGCATCTGTCAGACGTATGCGGGATCCAACAAAAATAGAACAAGTGCCTAATTTTTCCGTACCGCATGTACTGCCCATCAATTAACATGGGCGAGAGTCGATCAGGCAGTTTTACCAGATCCGCAACGGAGCCGTAACGCATCTGGGGCCGGTTGCACCAACTGGTCTTAACTATGCCTGGTCGTAACTCCTACGTCGGTCTTAGTTAAGACCATGGACTTACGCCTGTTGCACCAACACGGCTTACTCTGGTCTTAACTACGCTGGTCATAGCAATGCGCGTTCATGTGAATTGTCGGGGAATGCCCTCTGATTGGCCCACATGTGCCTCGCGCCGTCACCCACTACTGTATGTGCGTCACTACACCCTCCCTCCTCCCACCCCCCTCCTCCTGTGGAAGCCCCGGGGGAAAATGGCGGCGCCCATTAGTGTCAGGGAGTCTGAATGAAATTGAATGTAACGTTCCCAATTCTATGTATTAAATTCTAAAAGAATTAACGCCAACATTTGGGAAGGCTAAGCCACACAAGTAGTTAGTTATAATCTAACGTCGTGCTTTCAAAGACGGCGAACTGGCGATGTTACGACGATGACGGTCAAAAAGGTCTCCGCGGAGATCTCTGTTACAGGCAGGCTCTACGCCTCCTCCTGACGAGGCGTAGGAGTTACGCCTGGTCTTAGTGAAAATAAGGCTTAAGTCGTCTTGGTGCAACCGGCGTAGCTGTAGGTCGTAAAGTTACGACCAACTTAGCTTAAGACCAGTGTAAGACCAGTTGGTGCAACCGGCCCCTGGTGTACATTGCCTCTTGACTTGACGAGCTACAGGGCGGGCGAGGCCGCGCAGTACGCTAGCAAGCCGGCGCAGCGGGTGAGCTTAGGAATCGAGCGCATGTAGCATGCAAGATTTCTCGTTCTTTTAAACGTCCCAATTCGTGCAGCTGAAACCTCTTAAAAACGTGTGTCTCTGGTCCATAAAACATGATTCTGGATTCATTTGTCGAAAATATAGCAACCCCGTTCGTTCTGACGGAGTTGTCACTTCCTCATCTCGTCGCTTCCCAAGAATGGTCTGTTTCTATAATATATTCAGAACTAACTGTTCCCATTGGCCACTGAGGGAGAGCCCGCCCCAGGCTCCCAGCAGCCAATCAGATTAGCGTCCGTGGACCAGCACGCTAGGTTGTGTCCACAACTAACGTTAGCAACATCTACATCATACATACATCTCAAAATGCCTAGACTTACCGAATGCACCTCCGCAGTTGCTGGATCACATACAGTTGGCGTCGCTCCAGCTAGAAGTGTTAATTTTGTGGCTATAGACAAAATGGTGCAGGTAGCTTGTGTGAGAGAGACCCGCGCAGTATGCTTAAGGACCCGCGTGACGTCACATTAACCCGTCTGGGGAACAGAGCGTTAGGGGGCGTGGCTTGAAGGAGACTGCAGGGGGAAGCTGGATAGGGACAAATCCAACTCTGGCAGTTCTGAGGTTGTGACCACTCATTACAGGGAGGGATGACAGCAGCATATATGCATTTACAAGTAAAAACAGCTTTTGCACGGAATGGGACCTTTAAAGGACACCCAGCTCTACACAGCAGACAGCAGGGTCTCTCACCTTGTCACCCAGGTCGATCTTAGTGAAGCAGAAGGAGCTCAGGTGAGCGTTGGCGCCCTTCACGGCCGGCTCGATGGTCTCTCTGAACAACTTGTCAACAAACTGAGAGATGAACGGCCACATCTGTTTCACTGTCTGAGAGAGAGAGAGAGAGGAGAGACAGAGAGAGGGAGAGACAGAGAGGGGGAGAGAGAGAGAGAGAGAGAGAGAGAGAGAGAGAGAGGGAGAGAGACAGAGAGAGAGAGAGAGAGAGAGACAGAGAGAGAGAGACAGAGAGAGAAGAGTGACAGAGACAGACAGGCACAGAGAGAGAGGGAAAGAGAGACACACTCACATGTTTAGGAAACTAAAGCTGTTTCAGATGACTTTTCACACATTCTTGGGAAAATCCGTAGCATTATACAGCAGGGCTGCCCAACGGTCAATCACAAAAGCCGTGCTGGTAGATCGCGTGTCATTCATAAAAATCCATTCATAAAAATCCATTCATAACAATATTTTTCCCCCTCCACATTTCGTCCGTCCTCCCAAGGCTTCTGACACTCGATTGACATAAAGAACGACCAGTCTGCTGCTTGTTGAGAGCTGTGTTACATTAGGTTACCATGACAACTAACGCCGTAAACCGTTGGAAACAGGGCCCGAAATTAACTTTTTGACCCACCGGCCAGTGGCGGGTAGATGGAAAAAATCTACCCGCCAAGCATATTTCTTACCGGCCAAAAAAAAAACACATTTTTGTGTCACATATATCCATATATATACATTTTTTTCTGTACATTTCAAGTAGATAAGGTATTACGTTGAAGAATACACACTTAACTCATTGAGTGCCAGCCACTTTTGGAGAACGGACGCTCCCAGTGCCAGAGTTTCAGAGCTTTTTTCAGTGATTTCTCGAGGCCCACAGAATATTGTGTGATATTACTATGTAAACAATGAACACGCAAAAAGAACGATGAGACTCTTTTCTATCATCAGCAAAAACAGGTTTATTGATATCATTTTCCGTTCTTTAGTTATCAGCCGGAGAAGATAGCTTGATTTAACAAAAAAGAGCCTTTTTTTTCTAGAAGCTGAGATAATGGCCCTTTTGTGAAATTAAACATTTCAAACACATCACTGACTCTGGCTTGCATTTGCCAACCCTGTCCTGCTGCCTGGGTCTGTCTGGGTGTTGTGTGTGTGCTGCTCTGCGTGCCCCCCCCCCCCCCCTCTCAACTGCACACTCCTCCTTATGGGAGGTGGCTCTCTGCTGAGTTTGCTCTGCACTGTGAAGGGTGCGCGTCGCGACATCCAGATTTTTTACAGCTTCCGCGTGTGTTTGTCACCGGCTCCTATGCTTCCAGTTGAGAATAAAAACAACTCCACGGCTGATCATGCGAATAGGCTGTTGCAGCGGACATGGAGGAGCTCAATTGTGGGAGCAGATTGGCTGCTGCTGCTGCAGGCACATCTAACGTTAAAACGCTTCATGCATATCGATGCATACGGATGCGATGCGATTTCCGTTTGCCCAACGACTTATTCTCTGTTTTTCTCTGCCTTTCTGTTAACCTGGAGAGCACTGTCGCCACCTAAGGGTTCTGTAAAATAGGTTATAGACCTCCAATAGCTATAATATTTGTACAGGAGAGGCAGAAGGCTTTGATCGACGCCCCACCGTCAAAAAACGCAATTGACGAACATGTCCGTCCTTGGCACTCTACGTTACTATTTGAAATGACGAACATGTCCGTCCATGGCACTCAATGAGTTAAATAAGAGGTAATAAGAGTACAATTTGAAGCAAATTATTTTAATATATTGATTGTTGATTAATCAATACATGTCAAGTCAATCTTGAGCTTAAATTGTTGTAACCTAATATTAAAAATCAGACTCCTCACTCTCTACCCTCTTTGCAGGATTTAACAGAACAGAAGTACATTTGAAGGTTTTGTAAACATAAAACTCCTCAGACTCCTCACCCTCTCTCTGAGTCTCTCTACTTCTCCTCTTTGCAGGATTTAACAGAACATAATACAATGTGAAGGTTCATCAGAGTCCACAATCTCCACCCTCTTTGCCCGGTCACGTCCGTCCATAAAGTCCGCTACTACTCCTACTCCTACATCCCAGTCTTGCCTTCTTTCCAATGGCATGTACAGTCCGAAACAGCATCTTCATTTTCGTGCTGGTCTGCTCTGACATGGCTGTTAGCCTAGCCAGCCACAGAGGGTCTTGAGAGGAGAGGCTCAGATTGAATCCGGGACACAGACATGCAGCCAATGTGACACTGGCTCTGTTCATGGTCACGAACGGCTTCCAACTTCATTGATTTACTACCGATGACAAACGTGTTGTTTCTATTTTTCTTTTTGGCATAATTGCGGCACACGGAACAATTCATCACTACAGCCCCAGCATCATACTGTAGCCAGTCTCTTGAAACACCGCTATCGCCAAACTTCCACTCCTCTCGAAACTTTCTTTTGTTGGGCTCTCGCTGCCGCTTCATCATTTTCGTCGGAGAAAGCCGCGGTGGGTTTTCTTTTTAGCGGCCGGCTTACTCCCTCGATATGGTTCCACATTGTAACCTATTTAACGTTAAATCAAGCTAACGTTAGCTTAGCTAGCAGGCAGACCGGCGTAACGGTAGCTCCCTGCAGATGGCCACGGCCAGTCAGCACAGAAGAGTAGCGGATGTGACGTCAGTAAACAAGCCAAAACAAGCCCTAGGAGCAAGGAGAGGGGGCTGCAATAAAGGCGACTGTCGTAAGACCAAAACACACCGCCGTTTTAATTATTTTACATGACTATTTTGTTACCCGCCACGTGGCGGACAGCCCTTTTATGTCACTCGCCAAAGCTAAAATATGCCCGCCAATGGCGGGTGGCGGGCTCTAATTTCGGGCCCTGGTTGGAAACGTATGCTGAAAAACCAGGTGGGAGTCACTTCATTCACAACAGCAACGCAGTGAAAGAACGACATCAGAATGAGTGCAGGACCAAGATAGAAGCTGAAAACGTATCACTTTCATGTGGAATGAGAGGAAGAGTTTTCCTCCACCAGGTCTTATTCCAAGAGTGTTTGTTTGATCTGCCTTGTGAGCAACACTATCCAGAAGAATCACTTCCTGTTCCAACATGAACTCACAAGTCAAGGGTTTGACTCCATGTTAGACGGCCTCCTCTCTCTCTCTCTCCTCAGACGCTTCAGTCACCCAGAAAAGCCTCTAAAAGCTCTTTCAACACAGAGACAGGAAACGCAGGAATGAGCGTGAGTCAGACAGGAAGTCTTCACTGCTGATCGTCACCTGACATCATCTTTATGGCACACACACACACACACACACACACACACACACACACACACACACACACACACACACACACACACACACACACACACACACACACACACTGGAGCGTGGTGGCTGTGTCACCTGACATCATCTTTATGGCACACTGGAGCGCGGTGGCTGTGTCAAAACTTAAGGGACACAAGCATGTAGACCAGGGATGGGCAACTTTGATGATAGAGAGGGCCACAAGAAAATGTCCTCGCTACCAGAGGGCCAGATTTTGCTGAGGGCCGAACGGTGCCGGCGCGAAAAATGTGGGGCATTTGAAGGCAGGTTTAGAGGAATAACTAATTTTAAATGAACAGTTGTGATGTCATTATTCAGTCTTAACCACCAATATTTGATCCTTTTCTCACTCACTCCTATGTCACCACCTGCTCTCCCTGCAGGGCTTGACATTTACTTTTTTGACCACCAGCCAATATGGCTGCAAGTTACCAGCCAATTAGAATTTCCACTAGCCAAAATGTTTTTCTTGAAATAAACTAGAATATGAGTGGGTTAATTTAAGCATAAGTATCAGTAAGTGGCCCGGGATTCTCAAAGCCTGTGTTGAGGGTCACACAAATAAAAATGCACTCTTGAAGCTAAATAAATCCAAAACCAACAAGTTAATTATAAAAACAAAATTACTTCTAAGTCATTTCTTACACATGAGATTACTTTTAGCCTTCTAGTCATAAAGATGATTGAAAGATATTCCATATTCCAGACTGAAATGTAAGTGGAGTATTGGCCAGAATGACATGAACATCTGGACACTTATTCAGCGGGTATCTTGCATGTTGTGTTCAGGTGCACTGTTTGTTTGTTTTGTTTTGTTTAGTTTTTTGCAGTTCCAGCGCGGGCCACACAGGGGGCGCTCGCCGGAACATTTGACGAGTGTGAACGTTGCGTACCATTCGGCGAACCGTGACAGGATCCACTTGAAAAGGTGGTGTGGGGAGCGCTTTGGCGTGCCCGGGCACGGAACACTTGCGAGTGTGAAAGCCAACCGTTCCGAACCACATAGACAACACACGGGCGAGGATAAACTCCAGGCATAGTTGATGACGCAAGTGCACTACAGAAATGCTGTAATGTGAAAGCTGACCAGCGGGGAAGAGGGGAGTAATCGTTCCCGAGTGCGGAACAGAACGGAACGAAAGCAATCGTTCCCAGTGAGAAAGCAACCTTAGTTTTTCAGCATACTGTATGTTTCACTTCACAGCACCAGAATGTAAAGCGGTGTTAAAGGACGGCTTTACCGATTATCAACCCACTTTGTATCATTTATAATCTCTGTAATAAAAGCACATGGGCAGTGTTTACCTTTATGCGTTTTTTACGTTTGGAATTTCACAACAAATATTAGAGAATTAGGGGCGTTGACATCAGCTGGGTTGAAGCAGTATAATATAAAAATCAGTATGATATGAAATCAGATCCTGTGATGGTGTGTGTTGGTAAATACTGTAACACTGGCAGAAGAATACATCGTGTTGTTTGAGACTTCCATTTAGATCATGGAAAAGCCATCTTCTCACTAATATGCTTCTTCCTCTGACTGGAAATCTACTCAGGTTCTTTATTTATTTGTAAGTCTAGCCGAACATTTCCAGGAAGGAAGGACTGTACCTCCCAGCTCATAATCTCTCTCTCTCTCTCTCTCTCCCTCTCTGTTTCTCTCTCTCTCTCTCTCTCTCCCTCTCTGTCTCTCTCTCTCCTCCCTCTCTCTCTCTCTCTCTCTCTCTCTCTCTCTTCGTCTCTCTCTCTCTCTCTCTCTCTCTCTCTCTCTCTCTCTCTCTCTCTCTCTCTCTCTCTCTCTCTCTCTCTCTCTCTCTCTCTCTCTCTCTCTCTCTCTCTCTCTCTCTCTCTCTCTCTCTCTGAAGGTGGTACAGTAGATCAGGCTCCAGATCCTATTTATATTCCTGTCTGCCTCCACTAGCTAACTGGCTACCTGTGGCAGACTAGCAGTAGGTTTTGTGTTTGTGTGTGTGTGTGTGTGTGTGTGTGTGTGTGTGTGTGTGTGTGTGTGTGTGTGTGTGTGTGTGTGTGTGTGTGTGTGTGTGTGTGTGTGTGTGTGTGTGTGTGTGTGTGTGTGTGTGTGGGCATCTTGTGTGAACGGTAAAGCCCAATTTATGCTTCGTCTGCCGACACTTTTGAAACGGTCGCCGACAGAAATGAGGACTTGAGTCGACACTTTCCAGTGTCTGCTACCTGGTGAAATGTCTAGTGTCGCTGACTACGTCATAGTAGGGCTGTGCGATTTTGCCTAAAACTAAAATTGACGATTTTTTCTCTCAAAACTCGATTTTCGATTTCGATTTCGATTTATTATACTATTATACTTCTCTAAACATTTGTTGCCCTGCAGAGCTCTTTTTCCCCCTTTTTTCCATAATTGACAATTTACGCTTTTACTCTGAAGACAGAACAACCCAACTTCCTGTTTTAGCTTGCCGCTGCTATGCCTAACTTCCTGGCTGTTGCTTGCTAACTTGACACTGGTGGATTTGCGTGTTCCTCCGTGAGATAATTATATTACGCTTAGTTCACACAGACAAGCTACGCCTTGCCTTGCCTCAACCCACGCCTACGCCGAGCTGGGCGTGAACCTGTTACACGCTTTTGCGATCACACCGCACGCCGAACCTGGAGCCAAGTCACAAGCGCCTCTCCTCTCTCCCGACTGTATTTTTTCACGTGTTGTCCAGAATTGTCATGGGTAGCCTCTAGGTAAAATAAATCGGATATATTTAATGTTCTATTGATGCTGGATATGTATAACCAGGTCAGTCGGACATTTTAGAGAGGTGATCTTGCAAGAATATGTGCTGGCACAACAACATTGTCCATCTTGCTTCTTCGGTCGCTATTCTCTCTCATGAAGATTTGTTTGCTGACGGGGAGAAAGCCCCACGTGATAGCCACCCGTCAATCTCTCTCTCTCTCTGCTCCACTGTTGTAGTAACTCCATTTTATTTTGAAATTCAGTTGATTTTGCCATTTCCGACGGATATTGTGCGTTTTTCTTTCATGGCTTGACAGAAGAAGTCTGCCTGCACGCGCCTTGTCGGCTTCAAAATAGAACTCACGCCTATTCGATAAAATCGGCAAGGCACAGGCAAGGCGTGGGTACACGCAGGGTTCACGCTCAGGCGCATGGTGTACACAGCCTCGTTGACTAAAACGGACGCCTATTAAAAAGCGTGGGTAAAGGCAAGGCAAGGCTTGGGTCGTCGGTGTGAACCCACCGTTAGTGTCTAAGCGACCACCTGTGCTCGGAGTTAGCCTATATCTGTAGCCTACTAGAATAACACAAAGTCACAACAGGAATGCGTGGAACTGCGATAGCAATTCAGACACATAGGGACAGGTGAGTCAGCTGAGGCTGCTAACTTACAGCCATGAATACAGCCAATCTATCAGTACTCGGTGGCGTCACGTTTTGTTTTGTTATTATGTGAACTGTAAAGGCAACGTTTCATCGTCCGGTGATAACGTCTGTGTTCGTGTGCGTGCGTGAGTGTGTTGTGGCAATCGTTATCTTGTAGGCTACAGCCTGCAGTGCAACAAGCTGCGCTCAGTGCTCACTCTGTGCTTTTTGGTCGGAGGTGTTGAAATAAGTCCATTGAGCTGCTGTCTTTAGTAGCCAGTATCACAGCCTCTAGAGAGACTTTACAGCGGGGAGAATGGACAAGTAGCAGCATGCGTACATGAGAGAGAGCCGCCCCGCGTAACGTACTTACCCTAGTTAAAGTGAAAAATAAATTTAAAATTTTTAATTAAAAAAAAAAAAAAAAAAAAAAAAAAAACGATTTTACGATTTTCATTTTTTTAACATCGTCCTAACTAATTAATTCGATTACGATTCAAAATCGATTAATCGCACAGCCCTACGTCATAGTATCGCGCAAGTCTGATTGGCTATATAGTCGGCATGCGTTTGACTTCCTTGTTTTGGTTTTCACTCGATTGAAATGAATGAACGTGTCTCCGCTATTTTTATCAGCCTGTCCTTGATTTATGACTTCGTGAAAATCACAAAGAACATTGTGCATTTCCCAGAGAGAGAGAGGAGGTGAGTTGTGTGTCGTTTATATGCGGCTGCAGTCAAGTACGTTACATCTTGCCTCCGATGTGGTTTCACTGTGCGTTCCCTCTCTTCTCTTGGCTGTCAGCATTTAATAGCGTTCGAGTGTCACGTGACCGTTAAACAGAAGCGAACGTTCACTGAAGTATAAATGCAACACCATGAGCGACACTTTCTTTTTCGTCTGCGACCATGTGCTGAGCGACACTTTCTAAAAGGTATAAATTAAGCTTCAGGCGTACGTTCAGCTTGTGCCTGCTTCAAGCTTCAGTTCTGCTTACGTTCGGCGTCCTGTGTGAACAAGGGCTAAGCCCTACGGCGTCACAATTTGGACCCGAGCCTGGCCCTGAACCTTATGTGTTTGATCAATTTGGGATAGCCCTAAGCCTATCAAATCAGCACTATACAAAACAAGTGCATTAAAACACTTTGAACACCACAATGTGTCAGTTCAATCGTTAAAAAGCAAAGCAAAACAAAACAAAAAACAAAAAACCAAACCAAACCAAACCAAACCAAAAGCAGAACCAAACAAAAACAAAAAACAGGCCTCGGCCCTAGCTAGTAATGTGAAAATCAGCCCTTTACCTTGTTCAGCCACTCCACTCTCTCCACGTCTGGAAAATGAACCTGGAATGAAAGACAGAGGAGAAAGAGTTCAAATATTTTACATTTTTACAGGATTCCCCGATGTTAAAGTCAACAACTTTTCAGGACAATGTGCATACTCTTAAAAGTTGTATTTTGTTAGTACAGTATATTCGTGTAAAGTGACCAAATTGTAAAATTCCACAGGGAATCTATCAAATTCCCTGACTTGCCCTGTCTGCAATACACAGGGATTCTGTGAGCAGTGGGAAAGCTGTTTATATTTGACATTTTTGGCTCCTGTATATTTCAGAGTGATTTACAATGAAAGAAAAGTCAAACAAACAAGCATGAAGTGCCAACAGTACAAGCAGCCTGAGGAGAGGAGAGTCAGAGAACAGTACAAGCAGCCTGAGGAGAGGAGAGTCAGAGAACAGTACAAGCAGCCTGAGGAGAGGGGGTGGAGAGTCAGAGAACAGTACAAGCAGCCTGAGGAGAGGAGAGTCAGAGAACAGTACAAGCAGCCTGAGGAGAGGGGGTGGAGAGTCAGAGAACTAGACAAAACACACACAGCCTTGGCCCTGCTATGACTGTGAACTTTTCCAAATGAGCAACTACAATATATCCTTTTTTTTTGCAGCAAAACATGTACTGTATTAATTAACCTGTCACAATGTCAGACAAGAGCGAAAAGTATCAGTGCAGAGCAGGGCCGAACGATGTGGGTGGAAATATCAAATTGTGATTTTTCTGACAGACATTGAAATTGCGAAAATTATTTACGATCCAGGAAGTCAATATTCACATGTGGGCTGAACGATTTTCACAGAAAAATCTAATTGTAATTATTTGAAAGAATATTCCTCTACCATTCTACGCCCCCGCCAGGCCAGGGGGAAAAAATGCAAAAAGAAAATGCATTCCCCCGCCCCAGGGATTCCGAAACGTACCCCGACCGCAACGGTGGGGGCCCTCGCTGGCGACGCTAAACTTTTAGCTAACCTGTTCGCATCTATGTTGGCAATGGCATCCCAAGTATCATCATACTATTATGGGATGAGATGCGAACAGTTGTATTATGGGATGTGCGTTTCCCAGGCAACGACACACGTTGACACGTTTTGGAACAGCGCTGCACGCTGGCACAATGCTCCTAAAAGCAAAATGCTTATTGTTTTGAATGATTTGGCATCTTCTATTACTGTCAACACTGTCAACATCAGTATTGTTATATTGTATATATATTGACACACCTTTTCAGGCTCCATCTGGGCCCTTCTTGATCTAACTTCGTTCTCTCTCTTTCTTTATTTAAAAAAAAAAAAAAAAAAAACTAAACTTGTACCACTGTTCCTTCAGAAGTTGTAGTTGTCATAGACTGTGCTCCATAGTTGATTGCTCTATTGCTGACAAAAAATGTGTTATTGTAAGTCGCTTTGGATAAAAGCGTCTGCCAAATGACGTAATGTAATGTAATGTAATATTGTAATAATATGCCATAAAGATTTATTGAAATTTTGGGGAGAGCAGGAAAAATAAATTAGTTTTTTTGTTTTTGTAATTTTGTTTCTGGCCTGCCGGGGGCGCTTGGCCTACCGGGGGCGCTGTTGGCCTGGCGGGCCCGCCAGGCCTGTACAATGGTAGGGGAAACACTGTATTTATTATTTATATTTATTTATTTATTTATTTTACAAGGTGGACATTTTTGGTTTGGTTAGACCAGGGGTTCCCAACCTTTTTTGTGCCAAGGACCGGTAGATACATGGAAAAAAAAGTTGCGGACCGGTTGTCAATTTTAATGGTTTTAGTTATATATTTACTCACCAGGTGGCGACAAAGGGTAAATAACAGCCTTTTGTGTTGTACTGTATGTAGTCTATACAGTATTTATGTTTTTGTTTTAACTACTAAATAAACATCAACTTGAAACTATGTTTCAACTACCACACACAGCCTATAATATTATAGCCTATGTTTATTAAAAAAAAAAAAAAAAGGACCGGCTCGCGGCCCGGTACCAAATGCGTTGCGGTCCGGTACTGGTCCGCGGCACGGTGGTGGGGGACCACTGGGTTAGACCACCCAAATCTGTGTTCTTATTTGACTGTACATCCCAGAACATGCACTGTACAGGCCTGCTGATGAAGGTCCAGAAATAGCTGCAGCAGTGGAGGAGTCACACACATTATTCTCATGATGTCTCACTGAGACAGCTGGGATGAAAGGAGAGCGACTTAAGCAGCGCTCAGAGTCTGGAGGACGAAGAAGTCAAGTGGACTGAAGCCAAGTACGCAGTGAAAATACAAACTGTAATGTCCAACATCAGAACAACTGTTGCTGTGCATGTTTATACAGGCAGGGTTCATCAAGGCACATCTAACACGTTAAGACCTTTTTAAAGCCATTTAGAATGAGATACAGATTAGAACCAATTTGACAACTGATATAAGCTGTGTTCAATTCCCGGCATGTCCAGTTGTTTTTAACCCTAACCAAACTATAATCTTAACCCATTTTGTTTTAGGTGCCCAAAGACAACCAAGTTGTTTTAGTTACCTAAACCGAAGTTGTTGTAGTTGCCTAAACCCAATTGTTTTAGTTGCCTGAAGTTAACCAATGCGGCAACATTTTCAAATGAACTGACGTGACCGGTGGTGTCACTTTAAGACATGGTAGGATTTGGGCTGGACTACCCTGTACCTCCAAATATGATGAGAAAGGCTGGACTACCCTGTACCTCCAAATATGATGAGAAAGGCTGGACTACCCTGCAGCTCCAAATATGATGAGAAAGGCTGGACTACCCTGCACCTCTAAATATGATGAGAAAGGCTGGACTACCCTGCAGCTCCAAATATGATGAGAAAGGCTGGACTACCCTGCACCTCCAAATGTGATGAGAAAGGCTGGACTACCCTGCACCTCCAAATGTAATGAGAAAGGCTGGACTACCCTGCAGCTCCAAATATGATGAGAAAGGCTGGACTACCCTGCCTGCACCTCCAAATATGATGAGAAAGGCTGGACTACCCTGCACCTCCAAATGTAATGAGAAAGGCTGGACTACCCTGCACCTCCAAATATGATGAGAAAGGCTGGACTACCCTGCACCTCCAAATGTGATGAGAAAGGCTGGACTACCCTGCACCTCCAAATGTAATGAGAAAGGCTGGACTACCCTGCAGCTCCAAATATGATGAGAAAGGCTGGACTACCCTGCACCTCCAAATATGATGAGAAAGGCTGGACTACCCTGTACCTCCAAATGTGATGAGAAAGGCTGGACTACCCTGCACCTCCAAATGTAATGAGAAAGGCTGGACTACCCTGCAGCTCCAAATATGATGAGAAAGGCTGGACTACCCTGCACCTCTAAATATGATGAGAAAGGCTGGACTACCCTGCACCTCTAAATATGATGAGAAAGGCTGGACTACCCTGCAGCTCCAAATATGATGAGAAAGGCTGGACTACCCTGCACCTCCAAATGTGATGAGAAAGGCTGGACTACCCTGCACCTCCAAATGTAATGAGAAAGGCTGGACTACCCTGCAGCTCCAAATATGATGAGAAAGGCTGGACTACCCTGCCTGCACCTCCAAATATGATGAGAAAGGCTGGACTACCCTGCACCTCCAAATGTAATGAGAAAGGCTGGACTACCCTGCACCTCCAAATATGATGAGAAAGGCTGGACTACCCTGCACCTCCAAATGTGATGAGAAAGGCTGGACTACCCTGCACCTCCAAATGTAATGAGAAAGGCTGGACTACCCTGCAGCTCCAAATATGATGAGAAAGGCTGGACTACCCTGCACCTCCAAATATGATGAGAAAGGCTGGACTACCCTGCACCTCCAAATGTAATGAGAAAGGCTGGACTACCCTGAACCTCCAAATGTGATGAGAAAGGCTGGACTACCCTGCACCTCCAAATGCAATGAGAAAGGCTGGACTACCCTGCACCTCCAAATATGATGAGAAAGGCTGGACTACCCTGCACCTCCAAATGTAATGAGAAAGGCTGGACTACCCTGCAGCTCCAAATAATTATGATGAGAAAGGCTGGACTACCCTGCACCTCCAAATGTGATGAGAAAGGCTGGACTACCCTGCAGCTCCAAATGTGATGAGAAAGGCTGGACTACCCTGCACCTCCAAATGTGATGAGAAAGGCTGGACTACCCTGCACCTCCAAATGTAATGAGAAAGGCTGGACTACCCTGCACCTCCAAATGTGATGAGAAAGGCTGGACTACCCTGCAGCTCCAAATAATTATGATGAGAAAGGCTGGACTACCCTGCACCTCCAAATAAATATGATGAGAAAGGCTGGACTACCCTGCACCTCCAAATAATTATGATGAGAAAGGCTGGACTACCCTGCACCTCCAAATATGATGAGAAAGGCTGGACTACCCTGCACCTCCAAATATGATGATAAAGGATGGACTACCCTGCAGCTCCAAATATGATGAGAAAGGCTGGACTACCCTGCACCTCCAAATATGATGATAAAGGATGGACTACCCTGCAGCTCCAAATGTAATGAGAAAGGATGGACTACCCTGCAGCTCCAAATGTGATGATAAAGGATGGACTACCCTGCAGCTCCAAATGTGATGAGAAAGGCTGGACTACCCTGCAGCTCCAAATGTGATGATAAAGGATGGACTACCCTGCAGCTCCAAATGTAATGAGAAAGGCTGGACTACCCTGCAGCTCCAAATGTGATGAGAAAGGCTGGACTACCCTGCACCTCCAAATATGATGATAAAGGATGGACTACCCTGCACCTCCAAATATGATGAGAAAGGCTGGACTACCCTGCACCTCCAAATGTAATGAGAAAGGCTGGACTACCCTGCACCTCCAAATATGATGAGAAAGGCTGGACTACCCTGCACCTCCAAATGTGATGAGAAAGGCTGGACTACCCTGCACCTCCAAATGTGATGAGAAAGGCTGGACTACCCTGCAGCTCCAAATATGATGAGAAAGGCTGGACTACCCTGCACCTCCAAATATGATGAGAAAGGCTGGACTACCCTGCACCTCCAAATGTGATGAGAAAGGCTGGACTACCCTGCACCTCCAAATGTGATGAGAAAGGCTGGACTACCCTGCACCTCCAAATGCGATGAGAAAGGCTGGACTACCCTGCACCTCCAAATATGATGAGAAAGGCTGGACTACCCTGCACCTCCAAATGTAATGAGAAAGGCTGGACTACCCTGCAGCTCCAAATAATTATGATGAGAAATGCTGGACTACCCTGCACCTCCAAATGTGATGAGAAAGGCTGGACTACCCTGCAGCTCCAAATGTGATGAGAAAGGCTGGACTACCCTGCACCTCCAAATGTGATGAGAAAGGCTGGACTACCCTGCACCTCCAAATGTAATGAGAAAGGCTGGACTACCCTGCACCTCCAAATGTGATGAGAAAGGCTGGACTACCCTGCAGCTCCAAATAATTATGATGAGAAAGGCTGGACTACCCTGCACCTCCAAATAAATATGATGAGAAAGGCTGGACTACCCTGCACCTCCAAATAATTATGATGAGAAAGGCTGGACTACCCTGCACCTCCAAATATGATGAGAAAGGCTGGACTACCCTGCACCTCCAAATATGATGATAAAGGATGGACTACCCTGCAGCTCCAAATATGATGAGAAAGGCTGGACTACCCTGCACCTCCAAATATGATGATAAAGGATGGACTACCCTGCAGCTCCAAATGTAATGAGAAAGGATGGACTACCCTGCAGCTCCAAATGTGATGATAAAGGATGGACTACCCTGCAGCTCCAAATGTGATGAGAAAGGCTGGACTACCCTGCAGCTCCAAATGTGATGATAAAGGATGGACTACCCTGCAGCTCCAAATGTAATGAGAAAGGCTGGACTACCCTGCAGCTCCAAATGTGATGAGAAAGGCTGGACTACCCTGCACCTCCAAATGTAATGAGAAAGGCTGGACTACCCTGCACCTCCAAATGTAATGAGAAAGGCTGGACTACCCTGCAGCTCCAAATATGATGAGAAAGGCTGGACTACCCTGCACCTCCAAATATGATGAGAAAGGCTGGACTACCCTGCAGCTCCAAATATGATGAGAAAGGCTGGACTACCCTGCACCTCCAAATGTAATGAGAAAGGCTGGACTACCCTGCACCTCCAAATGTAATGAGAAAGGCTGGACTACCCTGCACCTCCAAATGTAATGAGAAAGGCTGGACTACCCTGCAGCTCCAAATATGATGATAAAGGCTGGACTACCCTGCAGCTCCAAATATGATGAGACAGGCTGGACTACCCTGCAGCTCCAAATATGATGAGAAAGGCTGGACTACCCTGCAGCTCCAAATATGATGAGAAAGGCTGGACTACCCTGCACCTCCAAATGTAATGAGAAAGGCTGGACTACCCTGCAGCTCCAAATATGATGAGACAGGCTGGACTACCCTGCACCTCCAAATATGATGAGAAAGGCTGGACTACCCTGCACCTCCAAATGTAATGAGAAAGGCTGGACTACCCTGCAGCTCCAAATATGATGAGACAGGCTGGACTACCCTGCACCTCCAAATATGATGAGAAAGGCTCCCGCTTTGGTCTGTATATTGTGCCGAGGGGTCAGGATGTGTATGATTTTCAGTCTGTTCCTCCAGACAATGGCAGATAATGGAGAGAGACAGAAAAACCATCAATTCTCCAGTTTCCTCGACTGGAGAAACAGATAACATTGAACCAATGATTTAGGGGGGTTTATCATGGAGGAAGACACAACCCAAGACGTTACCAAAGTTCAACATCAGTGACTACGTTTACATGCACACAATGTTCCGGTTTTTGCCCATATTCGGAAAAAGACAATATTCCGACTAAATGAATGTTCCACTATTCCCATTTACATGCAGCCGTAGCTCGCCCTCCCCGACATGTCAGGGATGGGGGGGGGAGAGAGAGAGATGCAGGTAGAAACAGCAGAATTTTTTCTGTTGAGAATAAGCAGAGCAGCCCTGACTCTATTCTTACCAGCATCATCTGGTCCATTTCAGGAGCCTGCTGCTGAAAAGGTTTGGCGTTGCGATATTTGCACATATCCAAAAACATGATAAAAACATGTTCTCCTCCCGATCAGAAATGTGGGTTTTTCTTTTCGCATGCCAGAGATGATGGATTATATGATTATATCGCTTCTTCTAGTGCTTCTAGCGCACATCAGCTGAAAGCAAACAGGCAACATGCGTCGCAAACTGCAGTAAAAACCATGATTGAGACATATTCCGAATGCGCTGCATACATGATCAAAGAATCCTCCTCAAACCCGAATAATACTTGAATATCCCACGTCTTAATCGGAAAATGCAACAGGAATATACCTGCTACATGACCCTTATCAAATTCAGAATATTGGCATTTTCCGAATACTAGTGGAATATTGTGTGCATGTAAACATACAGTGTAAGTAATAATAGTACAATTAAGGAATGACAACAGGTCTTTGCCACAGATATCCGTGATACTGAATGTTTCCATCCAGCTATTGATCCAGTCAAAATGCCACACAGGGCCCTCACCTCCACCATGCACAGGCACATCTCACTCAGCATAGAAGAACAGCTTGAGTTTGCATTTTGCAGATTGTGCTTCATGGTGACACCTGGCTGTGTTGCTGAGCAAGGCGGCGCGCAGAACAACAGGAAGGAAGAATGCTTCATCTGTCCAGTAAACGAACACGAGCAGAATGTAACTGTCTCTTCTTTTAGGGTAAACAACAGAATCTATCAGAAGAACGAGGGAGGCACAGAGAGAAAAGACAGAGAGGAAGACTGGAAATGTTCTATTCATCCTGGTATAAAGACACAAAGGACAAAGACGCTCCAAGATTGAAGGAAAAGTGCAAGAAAGACTCTCACAGACACAAACACAAAAGCCTACAGGAGACAAGACAGAGACAAACAACCACAAGCAACTACTTTGAACAATTTAACTCATTTCCCACCAGAGGTTCAAACAAAAAGTCGCCAGCCACCGCCAGGGTTTTTGATCATTTTCATGAATCTTCCAAGACCCACAGAATATTTTCTTCTATAAATATGTAAACACTGAATATCCCAAAAGAAAGAAGAGAGCCTTGACTTTCATAGAAAAAAGTTTGATTCTAACTTCAGCCGTTCTTTAGTTATCGACACTGACTGTCCCCAAAAAGCAGAGAAAAACAGTATTTTTGTAAATGATATGTCATGTTTACGGATCCTGAACCGAATCAAATGTCTCTGATAGCGGATAGTGGCCGGTGTGCTTCGCTTTCCCTTTCCAGCTAAACATGTCCGTGGTCACAGCTTTCATTGCAACACCGGTGCGTGAGAGACATTCACCCCACTCTCAGGAGAGGGGAGGCAGGGCCGCGCTCTCGTGTTGCCGGGGGGCGACTGGCCTGGTTGTCCATGTCTGGAGGTCTACCGGCTGAAATAAAAAGAAAAAGCTTCCACACTGCTCACCTGGAGTAATCCAAGTCTCCAGAAGCCCCGAGATACCAAGTTGACTTGAAAATATGTCATTAACTCCCTGTTTTAGCTGAACTCTGCTTGTTCAGTGTCAAAAGTGGGGGTTTGCTACAGTAGGCGTCTAAAGGGCGTAAGTGCAGTTATGCCCTTTTTTGGCAGCACACAAAACCCTACTTATGGGCAGTGTTGGGTAAGTTACTTAAAATGTAATATACTACATATTACTAGTTACTTTGATTTAAAGGTAATAAGTTACTTTACAATATTACTGTCTGTGTAGAGTAACTTGTTACTTATTACACTACTTTTGCATTACTTTTACCAAAACAACAGCAGCAGCAGAATGACATCACAGCCCTGGAACCATCCCAAAAAATAATTTAAACCGTCTTGAAGTCAGTGTAAACAATCCAAAATTCTAAATGTTATTCTTTTCCTTTGTTATTGTCATCTATAGTGGTTATTTGCATAAAAACAGACAGTTTGATTAGGAAATGATTGTGTCTTTTTTAAATATGTGCTTTGATTTTTTGTATTAACTCAATTTGTAACTTGAGTTACTTGACAAAGTAACTGGTATAATATTACTGACATCCTATAAGTAATAAGTTATATTACTGAGTTACTGCTAAAAGTAATATATTACATGTAATATGTTACTTTTGTAATGAGTTACCCCCAACACTGCTTATTGGGTCATGATTTCAGCTGTGTCCTTTTGGCACAGAACAAGACCAGGAGACCTGGTTATGCCAGACCCAGAAGGAACAAATTCCTAGTAGGCAACACACCTACAAACCACTTTATAAGTTAAAAGTATAAATCATTTTAGGCATTTTGTGTGTGTGTAGCATTTTGTGTATAGGGGTATTTGGTTGTAGATTTGTGTATAGGCTAGACCAGCAAACCTTCCAGTCTGATTACATTCACCTGTCCCTTGTCAGTCAGTGCACAGAATATGGGCAGAAGGGCTTTTCCTCCCCAGCCATTCAGGAACGCTTCAGATTTCAACCACCAGGGGCAACAGAGTAGGTCTGGTTTTGAGACCAACACACCTACAACAAACCACTTTATAAGTTAAAAGTATAAATCATTTTAGGCCGTATTAACATTTTGTTGGAATTAAATGGGAATACAGCACGGTGGGGGTGTATAGGGGTATTTGGTTGTAGATTTGTGTATAGGCTAGACCAGCAAACCTTCCAGTCTGATTACATTCACCTGTCCCTTGTTGATTAGACCCTCATTGATTTTACTTGCTCACCTGACCTGCCCAACGCAGCTTCCCAATGCAATTTGAGTGGCTAAAACATTTTCAACTCATGAATGTTACAAGTGTGTTGTGGGTTTATGGTTGTGTAAATATGATCAATTGCTGTCATACTATTGATTGCCATCTCATTAATCAGTTGGCTGTAGGTGATATTTATACAAATTACCTTCAGGTGTTGTGGGCCCTCTATTGCCCTCTAATGTACTGTAGTTAATGACCACATATAAACATGTCTTTCTTTTAACTATTCCATAAATAAATAAGTATGATCTAATATGATCTAATGGCCAATAATGAACCAAACTAGGCACCACAATTACAGCAAGTACAGATCCTGTACAGTTACACGGCACATGTTTAAACCAGTTGAATTAAAGGTAATTCAATGTTTGTTAGTGTCCCCATTCACTGCTGGTTCAAATGGTAGCAAGTCCAGACCTGCTCTGTTGCCCCTGGTGGTTGAAATCTGAAGCGTTCCTGAATGGCTGGGGAGGAAAAGAGGGACAGACCGACAGACCGACCGACCGACAGACAAAGCCTCCTGTAGGCCGACCCCCTGGGTCTGGCAAACAATTTTTTTTTTTTTTTTTGGGGTGGGGGGGGGGGGGGGGGGGGGGTTGGGGGTAGGTCGACCCCCCCTCCCAACCCAGGATGGGGGCCACCAAGGCCGGGACCAACCTCTCTGCATGATAGAGCGGAGAAAAAAAAAAGTTAAAAAAAATTATTTTTTTGGGTGGGGGGGGGTAGACCCGACCCGGGAGGGGGCCACCGAGGCCGGGCATACCTCTGCGCCATGACGGGGGTCCGTCCTGGAGCACCACACGAAAAATGGAAAAAAATGGAAAAAAGCTCCATAAAAGGAGGCTCTCATCCCGCTCAATCTATCCGCCAATAGTGCATATCCCAGCCTGGATGACTCTTGCACGGTCCCCCTGTGTACCTCCAGGGAGGAAAAGAGGGACAGACCGACCGACAGACCGACAGACCGACCGACCGGCAAAGCCTTCTGTAGGCCGACCCCATGGGTCTGGCAAAAATGTCACGGAGATGACCTTTCAATTGATATATAATATTCATATTGGCCCAAAATCACACTCACGCCCCAAAGCCCTCGACAGACATATGAACTGAATACTGTGTGAAACAAAGCCCTCGACAGACATATGAACTGAATACTGTGTGAAACAAAGCCCTCGACAGACATATGAACTGAATACTGTGTGAAACAAAGCCCTCGACAGACATATCAACTGAATACTGTGTGAAACAAAGCCCTCGACAGACATATGAACTGAATACTGTGTGAAACAAAGCCCTCGACAGACATATGAACTGAATACTGTGTGAAACAAAGCCCTCGACAGACATATGAACTGAATACTGTGTGAAACAAAGCCCTCGACAGACATATGAACTGAATACTGTGTGAAACAAAGCCCTCGACAGACATGACCTGAATACTGTGTGAAACAAAGCCCTCGACAGACATATGAACTGAATACTGTGTGAAACAAAGCCCTCGACAGACATATGAACTGAATACTGTGTGAAACAAAGCCCTCGACAGACATATGAACTGAATACTGTGTGAAACAAAGCCCTCGACAGACATATGAACTGAATACTGTGTGAAACAAAGCCCTCGACAGACATGAACTGAATACTGTGTGAAACAAAGCCCTCGACAGACATATGAACTGAATACTGTGTGAAACAAAGCCCTCGACAGACATATGAACTGAATACTGTGTGAAACAAAGCCCTCGACAGACATGAACTGAATACTGTGTGAAACAAAGCCCTCGACAGACATATGAACTGAATACTGTGTGAAACAAAGCCCTCGACAGACATATGAACTGAATACTGTGTGAAACAAAGCCCTCGACAGACATATGAACTGAATACTGTGTGAAACAAAGCCCTCGACAGACATATGAACTGAATACTGTGTGAAACAAAGCCCTCGACAGACATATGAACTGAATACTGTGTGAAACAAAGCCCTCGACAGACATATGAACTGAATACTGTGTGAAACAAAGCCCTCGACAGACATATGAACTGAATACTGTGTGAAACAAAGCCCTCGACAGACATATGAACTGAATACTGTGTGAAACAAAGCCCTCGACAGACATATGAACTGAATACTGTGTGAAACAAAGCCCTCGACAGACATATGAACTGAATACTGTGTGAAACAAAGCCCTCGACAGACATATGAACTGAATACTGTGTGAAACAAAGCCCTCGACAGACATATGAACTGAATACTGTGTGAAACAAAGCCCTCGACAGACATGAACTGAATACTGTGTGAAACTGGCGACCTGGAGATAGAGACAAAAGTGCAACTGGAGACTCTGAAATATGAGCCCAGAGGAAACAGTCCTGACTGAGCTAAGACAGGAGAGACTTAGAAATAACCTAAAACAGTGTGCAAGAATTAGAGGTGTGAGAACAAAACATGATGTTGGATTTTCACTCCATGATATCAAATGCTCTACAGCTGAAGCTGCTTTGGAAACGGCCGTAACAAAAGAAGGAAACTGATTCATTTCCCTCAACAAACAGGGAACATTTCTCTCCTTTTTAGGGTGAAGATGGTTTGGCATTTTTCCCAGTGAGGGAGAGAGAGAGAGAGAGAGAGAGATATAATACCACCAGAAACTCTAACAGCCAAGGCAGGTTTCTATGTATGGAGCTCAGACTAGGTCTAAAGACCTAAAGGTCTCAACATGGGGTCCGGGGACTGTTAGGGGCCCTTGAGGGACGTCCAGGGTCCACAGAAAACGGACAAATTGTTAAATTCACCATTAATTCACTTAGAAGAAGTGAACACAATCCCTTAAAGTGGACCTGAAATTAAAATGACTAGTTTTTCTATTTTAGATCACACCCCTGGTTATACAGTCAGTGTGCACCTATTTAACAATGCATAGTGCATATACACACACAAAAATCAAATGTATTTGCTTTTTCACATCAAAAGTCAACCATGCTGAGTTCATTCATAATGATATGCTGACGTCAGGTAGTACTATGACATTTCTACCCTATTTCAACCAATACTATCATGACATGACAGCTGTCAATCAATCTTCATGGCTAGGAGAAAATTGAGCAGGCAACATGGCTGCCCACATGGGCAGACTTTTCTCACCCCTAAGGCAGCGTTCACACACAACGTGCTTTTTTCAGTTAGAACGCTATGGAAATCATGTTGAGAGCGCTTCCATTGTGCACAAAACACAGCGCACGGAGCAGGTTTTTTTTGCGCTTGGTTTAGTTTTCCCCTGCAGTACAGTTTAGGACACAACGACCACACGGACGGTAGCCAGCTGGTTTTGTCTGTTTCATGTTGTTCACTGACAACATGAAAGCCAGATTATTGCCAATTCTGGCAGCAGCGGAGGTTGAGGATCCCTCTGGGAGGAGAACATGTAGGAGGAGTGAAAAGACGAGCAGCACGCTTTTGCTCCAAATGTTCAACTTTTTTCAGCTTAAAAACGCCCAGAGCGCTCCGCCAAAAACAAAAGACGCCACCAGCGCTAAACGCCAGGTGCGTTCCTTCCTTGAAAGAGGAGCACGTTTAGCGCGTCCTTACATAGAGAATGAATTGCAGAAAGGTGCTGGTAGCTCCAAAAACGCTTTTGGTGTGAATGTCCCCTAAATGTTAATATACTTGGCCAATAAGTATGTAACATACAGAATCAAATGAACGGTAATGTCTTCATAGAAAGCAAAAGGACGTGTAATTGGCTCATTAACTTGCATTCCAGGAATATCGTTATTTACTGTGGGACGCTTCAAGGCGGGCAGCCAGCACTCTGCCTCGGCTTGGAAACGACTGTCCACACGGAGGCAGCCCACCGCCCGGTCCTCTGCTCCTCTGCTCGCGCAGTAAGCCAGCCAGTGAGTATGCACTCCACAGAGCTATATATTATTGTATATTATATTATATTATATTAGAGAGGCCATTTACACCTCGCATCAACTAGGGATGGGCATTTCTAGCAAAAACACTATTCGAAATTCGCTGGCCAAAGTCGACTTTTAACACATTGAGTGCCAGCCGTTTTTTCAATCCTGTAGGTAAGTTGTGCCAGGTTTTTTTTTGAGGATTCTGGCTCATTTTACAAGAGCCGAGGATTCTTTTCTGTTAAGACTTCGTGAACACCAATCATCTAAAAATAACTAATAGAATGTGTGCTTTCTCTGTCTAAAAGAGTTAGTTTGCAGAGTTAGTAGTTATGTAGATATTAGCCGTTGAGTACAGCATGGTTTTAGCGTCTCAGACAGGAAGCTGAGATAATCGCAGTTTTGTGAAATTCAATCAAACAGCAGAACAGTCACCTGCCTGTGATTATGGGTGCCCTTGGGCAAGTCTGTATACTGTATTGTGTGTGTGTGTGTGTGTGTGTGTGTGTGTGTGTGTGTGTGTGTGTGTGTGTGTGTGTGTGTGTGTGTGTGTGTTCGCGCGTTGCTCCGCGGCTCTGAGAGGAAGAGATCTCTGTCCGTTCTTTGCCCCCACAGCGTGTCTGTCTCCCACTCTGTGTGCTCTCTCTCTCTCTCTCTCTCTCTCTCCTCTCTCTCTCTCTCTCTCTCTCTCTCTCTCGGGACTAGAGAGAGAGAGAGAGAGAGAGAGTGTGTGTGTGTCTCCAAACTCCTCCCTCCGTCTGTGCTGCGGAGGGAGGATTCTCCGCGGCCGTCTGGACTGTAAAACTGTTTCTTGAGGTGTCGGCTGAGAGCTTTGAATAAGCTTTTGCGATTCTGGTCTTATTTATGCGCAAAGGTACTCGAGTGTGTGTGTGTGCGCGCGCGCGCGCGTGCGCGTGTGTGTGTGTGTGTGTGTGTGTGTGTGTGTGAAATCGAAAGAGTTTTCGCCCAGCTACTTCCTTGAAAATTACACTGGCTTTCTCCAGCGCGCTGGCTGGCTGTGGCTCTGGCTGTGGCTGGCTGTGGCTTTCTCTCTGTCTTGGGAGAGAACTGTCGCCACTTAGTGGTCGGTAAAATAGATTATACACATTCTCTTCCTCCCAATATTGATATAGAAGACGTAAAAGGGGTTGATTGATGTCCCACCGTCAAAAAGAAAAAAATGTTTATGTAAGACGAGATAGCTCGTCTATGGCACTCAACCGTTGGATTATGTAAGACGAGATATCTCGGCTATGGCACTCAACGTGTTAATCGAAATTCGAAAAAAAAAAAAAAAATGTGAGTGAAATGTTGCATTGTCTCCCCTGATTCTAAGTCTAAGGCTTTATTAATTAATAGAAAAAGCTTCTGCTGTGAATTTTAGCTCAAACAAGCATAGCACCACTGAAGTAAAGAACATGTTACATGACATTGACATTTTCGAAAATAAAAAACAGTTTTGACAATCATGAGTGGTTCATTAAATATTTAGTAGGCTCAGGTCTGAGTGCCAAAGGGGTTGCCAAAGTCACCCCCTCTCCCTCTTCATAAACCTTGCTTAAAATGCTTATAAAAATTGTTGTATTTGCTCAAACCAAGCGATTCGACTATACTTAGAATCAGGGGAGACAATGCAACATTTCACTCACACACAATTTTAGCATTAACATGTGTTTTCTGTCATCAGATTGCAATCAGATTGTGCTTTATCCCTTGAAAGTACAGGTGTAAACACCCCCAAAACGCATTGAAGAAGGATTGCAATCTGATCAACCAAACCACTTCCGCCATACCGTCTGTACTTCGTGGGGGATAATCATGCACCAACCGGAATGGGAAGTAGAAAGGCGGGTCTTCCACTCATTAGTCCAATGAGAATCCAATATGCCGCATTTTTCGTGGGCACACGTGTCGTGATTGGTCGGATTCCGTCAAACTTCTTTCCTGTCTGAAGGTTTTTTTCCCAACTTCCTTGTGCATGTTCTGGGGGTGTAACGTACAGACTGTATAGCTGCATTCGCCGGATGTAGATGAGACAGTCTGTTTTAAGAGACTAGCCAATCGGTGTCAGACGGATCCAGTCAAATCCAAATCCATTCTGAAGAATAGCGAAAATGTGTTTTCCATGAGAAGCCCCACTGGTGCATACGCATGTTCTTGTTTAATTGTTAGTCTTCTGCATTAACTGCACTCACGGCTGTGGAAACTCTACTCATGTTGTTAACGTCAGCGCCCGTTGCTTCGGAAGACGCAGTAATTCGGCGGCGGCCCTGATTGGCCTGTTAAGAGCAGTCCCGTGGGGGGGGGGGGGGCGGGTCCAGCCGCTGTCAACAGCAGTGTGTGAGGTCAGCAGGAAGTGACTCTCCTTCTAACCTGACGGGGGGGGGGGGGGGGTTAAACACGACAAAAAAGATGATTCAGCGTTTTTGTAGACTAGAGAGAGGTGGGAGAGGAGAGAACGCTGGGTGATGCAACGTGTAAGAAAAGGAACCCGCAGTTAATTGACATGACAGTTGTCCATGCCTCGATCTATATTTAGGTTTAAAGAGAGAGAGAGAGCGAAGGAGAGAGAGAGAGAGCGAGAGAGAGAGATCGAGAGAGAGAGAGAGAGTGAAAGAGAGATCGAGAGAGATAGTGAAAGAGAGAGAGCGAAAGAGAGAGAGAGAGAGCGAGAGAGCGAAAGAGAGAGAGAGAGAGCGAGAGAGCGAAAGAGAGAGAGCAAAAGAGAGAGAGCGAAAGAGAGAGAGAGAGAGAGAGCGAGAGAGAGAGAGAGAGAGAGAGAGCGAAAGAGCGAAAGAGAGAGAGAGAGAGAGAGAGTGAAAGAGAGAGAGAGATCGAGAGAGAGAGAGAGAGAGAGAGAGAGAGTGAAAGAGAGAGAGAAAGAGAGAGAGAGAGAGGTGAAGAGAGAGAGAGAGAGAGAGAGAGAGAGAGAGGAGAGAGAGAGAGAGAGAGAGAGAGAGAGAGAGAGAGAGAGAAGATCAGTGTAGGACATGTGAGTGCACCATTGTGCTGAGGGTATGATGACAGTATACAGAAGCTTTGGACGTTAGATCTCTGTGGAGACAACAGCTGAGATGACGTCTCTATTCAACACAAGCTGCTGCAAGTTTATGAAGACACAACTCAGAATTGTGACTTTGATCTCACACATCACATCCGCTTTCATCAATTCCAAAGCAAATCATTTTTTTACTGTGCCGTTAGCAATTGGCATGATATATTAAATATTGTGCTTGTTTGGGTTCATATTAACCTCGCTGGGAAAGGACAAGTCTTGCATGCATATTATTTGCTAAAATGTCAAGACAGTACTAAATGATAAAAGGTATAATTTATTAGGCATGGAGCAATATATCAATATTCTATACACACAATACTAAGACATACGTGTGACAATATGTGTAGAGACACTGCGGAGCGCGTCATCATTCAGAAAACACGCCCAAAACGGGGGGAAACAAAAACTTCCCCCAATCCTGGCGTTCTCCAGCAGATTAGCCCTGCTCTAGTCATCAGCCTATCACAACACAGCAGATTAGCCCTGCTCTAGTCATCAGCCTATCACAACACAGCAGATTAGCCCTGCTCTAGTCATCAGCCTATCACAACACAGCAGATTAGCCCTGCTCTAGTCATCAGCCTATCACAACACAGCAGATTAGCCCTGCTCTAGTCATCAGCCTATCACAACACAGCAGATTAGCCCTGCTCTAGTCATCAGTAGGGTTCTCAAAAGTATCGAAAAGTATCAATCCTGAAAATTTGAATCGGATACAATACTCATTTGCAACAGGTATCAATAGTATCGAAAGTACCATTTTTTTTTTAATGGATACAAATACTCATTTGCAACAGTTTTGATACCATCAGTGCTTTCTTTTAATGAAAAATCACAGATTTTTCCCCTTCCTATCATTGGTGGGTATCTGTTGCTTTCAACAAGCTAAACGTGTTCTGGTGGCTAGAGCAGAGGCTAATCTGCTGTCTAAATTCAAAGTTTGATCAGGCCTAGATTATGGAGAAGTGTGCATCTATCAGAGTCCTGCACCGGGTCGGGTTCCGCGGGGCCCCGCCGGGTACCCGCAAAAAAACGCGGGGGGCGGGTAAAAAATACACTTCTGTAAATTGGTGGGTCAGGCGGCGGGTAAAAATTAATAAATGCGGACGGGCGGCGGGTGGAACAACGACGACGTATGAGCCATGTATGTTTTCTGTTGCACTCAGATGGAAGGCAGGAGGTGTGTCTGCAGGGGGGGGTGTGTCTGGCAGGGGGAGTGTCTGGCAGCTGGTCTGACTCGAACAGGAGAAAAGTTTCTGACGCACGTTTTCGCTTTTGTTTAGGCTACATAACCGGCATCGTTTCAAGTATGCGCATACTATGCAATGTGTGACGCTATATTGACTGCACAAAACATTCAAAACTCAGCTGCGGTCAGGTGATTGATTGGAGACAATACGAGTCGGACAGATATATAGTAGGCTAACGTTAGCTTCCAGTCAAACATACACACTGGCTGTTTTCATAGCAACAGGCAACAACATGTCATGGGATGGATAGCGTGAAAGTGGAGAGGTCTCATCCCAACGTGGATTTACGTTCCTCCAACAGCAATCATAAAGGCAGTATGGATTATACCGGACATATTGGAAATAGCTGGTAAGTCACTTTGCTTGCTGTAACTGTCTGTGTGTCTGATAGCAGAGCTATCCAGCTGGTTAGTGAGCTAGCAGCTGCTAAAAGCTAATTAACGTAGGCTACATCAGCTGACAAGTCTCGGCCAGAAAGACTGCTGTTCGCCTCTCGTGTGAAAGGGTGGCAGTTTTCATTAGGTTCACTACAAAATGTTTGCACTGCAGATTAACGGTTATTATATATATGCGGTTCCGGGTCGGGGGGCGGGTCTCATGTCTGCGGGGGCGGGGTGGGTTGCTGGTACTGATTGATCATATGTGCGGGTTTGCGGAGCGGGGTCGGTACTTGCACGTCGCGGGGCGCGGCGGAACCGGTCTTGAAAATCAGACCCGCGCAGGACTCTGCTGTGCGTCCATCTGTCTAACTTTATTTTTATGCTTCTTGATGTCTCATCATCCCCCCCTTCCCGTGGTATCGGAAATGGTATCGAGTATCGATATTTTCGTGGGTATCTGTATCGAAGTAGAAATTCTAGTATCGTGACATCCCTAGTCATCAGCCACGCAGAACACTGCAGATAGCCCTGCTCTCGTCATCAGCCTATCACAACACAGCAGATTAGCCCTGCTCTCGTCATCAGCCTATCACAACACAGCGAATTAGCCCTGCTCTCGTCATCAGCCTATCACAACACAGCAGATTAGCCCTGCTCTCGTCATCAGCCTATCACAACACAGCAGATTAGCCCTGCTCTCGTCATCAGCCTATCACAACACAGCAGATTAGCCCTGCTCGCGTCATCAGCCTATCACAACACTTTTAGCTGCGTGAAGCAAGAATGATAGGGAGGGAAAAATCAGGTATGATATGTTTGATTTTTCATGAAGAGAGCACTGCGGTATCGATTAAAACAGTGGCATTGTATCCGTTATTTTTTAGTATCGATACTTATTGATACCTGTTGCAAATGAGCATTGTATCCATTTCAAAATGTTCAGTATTGATACTTAATGATTACTGTCGATACTTTTGACAACCCTATTTCAGAGTGGGAAGGTGCATGTCGTCAGCCTTGAGTCACGTCACATCAGGATCAAAGTC
>NC_139635.1:9319677-9417177 GCF_964638095.1 Poromitra crassiceps
AAATACATCATTCATTTTCTCATTGTCTCTATGATATAATAAGGATATGAGCCGCTGCGGGTCAGAGAAAAAGCTATTGGCAGGACTTACATACAAGCATTACACATGCCCCGTATTCCTCGTTTTCAGTTCGCAGTTCAAAACATATTATCGTTTCAGGGCATGTATATCAAACCGAACTTATCAGGGTGACTTAAAAATCATATTTAAAGCTGGAAATAATAATAATAAAATCCAGGTTGTAAAAAAAAAACAGAGCTCTCCTTTAATATATCACTTTATTAACCTTGCTCTGTGGGGAAATTGGGCCACAGCAGCAACTGGCACAGCAGTACCAGAACAGAAGATAATACAGTCTGTATACAGGCAGGAGGTCACCATCTGGTGACTTGGTGCAGTCAAAACAACCTGCTGGTAAATGCTGAGAGTGGAGATGATTGTGAATTACAGGAGGAACCCAGCCCCACCTTCCACCATCACCCTGGCTGACTCCCCAGTCAACACTGCGGAGTCCTTCCACTTCCTGGGAATCATCATCAACCAGGACCTGAAGTGGGAGCTGAACATCTCACCAAGAAGGTACAGCAGAGGATGTACTTTGTTTGGCAGCTGAAGAAATTCAAAGTGCCAAAGGCCACGATGGTGCACTTGTACACCTCCATCATTGAGTCACCCTTACCTCCTCCATCACCATCTGGTACACTGCTGCCACTCTCAAGGACATCAACAGGCTGCAGCGCATCATCCGCTGTGCTGAGAAGGTGATCGGATGCAACCTGCCATCCCTTCAGGACCTGCACATAGCTAGGATGCTGAAGCGGTCTCGTAAGATCATGGCAGACCCCTCCCACCCCGGTCACAAACCTTTTGAAACATCCCCTTGGCAAGAGACTGAGGCCTGTCAAGACCAGAACCTCTCGCAACAAGAACAGCTTCTTCCCAACTCATTACACTCATTACAATGAAGTATTATAGCTGCTTCTACAAGAACTTCTACTGCATTAGATTACTCTTGTTAACTACACCGAGCAGCGCTTGGACTGTAATTCATATTACATTTAATATCTATTTAACATGGACTGTAAATTCATATTTAATGCCTATTTAAAACTTGGACGGTGTTTTTTTTGCCACCAAATCAACCCTCCAAGTATATTTTGTCCAAACAATGGTTGTTTGTCACTCATTTTAAGATTTTAGTTAGAAAATAAGAGCCATGAAAAGATAAGAGATCAAAGAGGAGAAATGCAATGCTAGATCCATTTCAGTCAGTCATTACAGTCCACCCCTGAAGTAGACTCAAGCCAGCCCCTAGCAACCACACAGTCAAACTTCAACATTTCAGAATGAACGTGTCAAAGTTTGTGTTTATGTCTCAACATTCCATCAAATCCCAAAGCGATTGTCATCAAAAGCAACTATTCTCGTTTACTCACCGTTTTGTTGTCTTTTGAGTCCATACAAGTGGTTATCCAGTCATAATAGGAAGCACTGGATGCTATATTGGCGAGTGGCAATGCAGCGCCTCAATTTCTTACACAGTCTTTGGCTGCCATCTAATGGTGTTTGGTGATATTGCAGACTCCAGACTCTCTTTTTTCATTCTTTTTTTAAACATTTTATTTTGCCATTTTCAGAACAGCAAAAAACAAAGATGAACAAATTCAGATACAGGAAAAAAAAAAAGATAAAAAGAAAAAAGAAAAAGAAAAAAATACATCGACACTCCAATATTACAACCTGGTGCTACCAGCTGCATAAGGTGCTTATGTGCTTGTAAAACAAAATATGCATGGGGGTCCATGAGAGACCAGCCGGGCGAATCATCCGTCGACCCCAACCTCGTCAAGGTATAGGCCAGAAACGGGCCTGAAACAGTCAGAAATCTCCCAAGTGAGTTGCTCCTCAGGAGTCTCTCCATCCGTATAATAGAGATCATGTCCGCCAACCACACCTGAAAAGAAGGTAGAGAGGGGGACTTCTATTCCTGCAGAATGAGTTTCTTGGCAACAATTGTCAGTGTGAGAGATGGTTGCACAGCTGTAGGGAAGTCCAGAGAGGACTCAGAGCAGCCGAAGATGGCGAGTTCTGCCTCCGGCTAAATGGTTATTTTGAGTAGCCTACCAGTCAAATATTTTGTCCCAGGTCAGTGAAGGGCAGAACCAGAAGGCATGAGACAGAGTGCCCTCCGACACCTGACACCTGTCACACAGTGGTGAGAAAGATGGGGAAATCTTGTGCAACTTATGCTTAGAATAGTGAAGATGGTGAGTGCCTTTGGATCAGTTGGTGTCTACTATTAACTGAGCAGAGTTGTGTCACGGACAGAATCCTATCCCATATAATGTCACATAAGTCAATGCCAAGTTCCCCCTGCTACGCTTCTCTAATCCTCTCAGTAGAGGCTGTGGTGCAGTGGTGCAGACTCCAGACTCAATGCGATCTTATAGGAAACATCGCAAGCTTTCCAAAGAGGTGTCATATGACCGTCAACATTACTTCTCTGTGAAGCTATCCATATGCACAACTTACGCGCAGCTTTGGGCTTCACGGGCTATACTGTGCACACTGGTAGATTCTGATGTTCTCCAGGGTAAGTGCCTTGCCCAAAGGCAGCGTTGTGGGCAAATAGTGTCCTGTAGCCTAGTGGATGTCAGTAGTATTTTGTAGCCAGATTGCCTTTCAAAAGGTTAAAAAAAAATCTTTCAAATTGTATAGTTGTGGCTTCTCTTTGCATCGGATCTCTTTGCATAATGGTGATATCTGCTGTCTAAAGACAGCAGATATCACCAGATAGGCGCAGATATCACGCAGATAGGCTAGGATAAAAATGTACATTTCTCCTTTGGTTTATCACAATTTACTCAAGCATAGTAATAGTTGCAATGTTCCACACACTTGGAATACAATATTTGACTTACTTAAGTACATAGTCATAGAGTACAAGACCATGCATATGAACCTGGTAGTTGTGGAGCTATTCTTAATTCATTTGGGGTATGTCTGTCTAGGAGAGAAACACTTCCAAGCCCCCCTGGGTGGAAAGTGTTAACAGCAGACTTGCCAAACTCTCCCTGCTCTGTGTGTGGAATGTGTGGCTGCATCATGTTGCTGCCTACAAACACACACTCTCTCTCACTCTCTCTTTCTCTCTCTCTCTTTCTCTCTCTCTCTCTCTCTCTCACTCTCACTCTCACTCTCTCTCTCTCTCACACACTCTCTCTCTCTGTGTCTCTCTCTCTCTCACTCTCTCTCTCACACTCTCTCTCTCTGTCTCTCTCTCTCTCTCTCTCTCTCTCTCTCCTGCCCCTCCCCTTCCTTCTCTCTCTCTCTCTCTCTCTCTCAGTGTCTCTCTCCTGCCCCTCCCCTTCCTTCTCTCTCTTCCTCTCTTTGTTTTGATCTTCACGGACGCAGATACTGTAACTTTCTCCAACAAAAGGTATTGTACCATCGATTTCCATGCCAGTTTCCTTTCTATTTTACTTTCCTGTGTATATCAACACATCTACTTCAACATTAATGATGTTGTGGAAACTATCTTTTCATGTCTTGTCTTGTCTTGTCTTGTCTTGTCTTGTCTTGTAGCCTATTGTGTTGTATTGTATTGTGTTGTATTTACTCGCTCACTCTCAGGCTGAAATCATCGATCTACAAATTCATTTTCTTTTTAATCATAAATGGATTTTGTACCCAAAAATAACCTGTGGAAGTTTCAGGTACTTTAAGGTACTTTAAAACCATTTTTTTCTTCCTTGGGAAAAATAGCTTTGAGATAGCCTAGAAGGTTTCCGCATTATGTAACCAGGGGTGTGTTCAATCTCTTAAATGGTGTGCACCACATGCTACGTTTTCCAGGTTGAACGTAATGTGCAACGTTGCACAACAGCCTTTGAGGTATGTTGTCTCTTGTTTGTGGCCGTCTCAGAGGTGTTACCCAGTCAGCAGCAATGTGTTTATAATCTCAGCCGTTTAAAGAGGCTGCAACGCTTGTGTCACAGAACAGGCATCGCAATTTCTGTTTAAATAAACAGTTTGCTCGTGTTGTCGGGGCTGAACTCAACCCAGGCTGCTTGCACTGACTTGCTGCCTTAAGCAGAAGTTATGAGGAAGTGAGTGAACGCACCCTCAGCACAGACAGGCAGCACTAAAGAAGCACTGAGGAAGCAGTGTTTGTTTTCTCTGTTTCCTCTGCAGAGGAGGCAAAACATGCCCAGACCTTTAGATTTAAAACAGGAAGAGATGCGTTGATATTTCCTGGGTCAAACCAGTCCAACCATCCCCTCTCTCCCTCCCTGTCTCTCTCTGGCCCAATTCCAATCCGCCCCCTTACTGACTCACCCTCTTAGAGGCACGTTCACGTGAAGGGAGTGAGGGCTAAGTCGCAACGTGAATGAGGGCTCGGAGTGAGCCCTTTCTGCCCCCTTACCGTAAGGGAGCAGCTGTGGCCACTTACGGAAAGGGAATTGCCCACAATGCATAGCGTTGTGATGTATAAATCGGCCTAGCCTTCGCTATCATGGGGAAAAAAATATCGCCACCGGGGAAGGCTGCAAATATCTGTAAAAAAAGAAAATTAACGAGGAGACCATTAAAGGACTGGTAACGGGTGTTTAGCCGTGTGTACGGGGTGCGCTGGAATGCCTAAATTGACAATTGTTAATAATGCTGGATTATGCAGTACAGCGTAGGGATGGGGGAGAGTACTCGGGTACTCGAGTACTCGTTTGTAACGAGAGTACTCGAGTACCGTTTCCGCTGTCCGGGTACTCGCCCACCCCCCTCCCCTATAAAAATGGCCGATCTAACGTTAACAGCGTCTGGCGAATCGCCAGCAACACAGACGTCCATGTATATTAACGCAATCTATATTCAGCAGATGTAAAATAAACAAGATTTGATTGCAGTTGTTTTCCGTTCATGGCCAATTTATATATAGATGTGCAAGCAAAGATGTTAACGTTAGATGTTTTTTACTCGGACGGACCACTTTGACTAACGGACCCCTGACAGTAACTTTGTTTACCATAGCCAAACGTTCCGTGTTTCACCACGGGCGGGGACCATCACTCGGATGTTGTTGGTGGTTTTTGCGGTTAACGTTAGCGAACATTATTACTGTTTGCAGTTATCATGTTTGCAGTTATCACTTTTTGGCAGAACACCAGAGTTTTTAATAAGTGGATTTACTTAACAGTGATCAAGAAGCAGTATGGAATGATTACCGACATGTATTGGGAATTACTTTTACTGAGGTAGGCTAACGGCTAACACCGGATCACCTTATCACAGTCAATCTGTAAAAACTAAAAAGTGCACCAGGCAGCGCTTTTTCCATGCAAAATTGGTAATGTGTGTGAAGTTGCTGTGAACAGCCCCATACAAAGCAGATCACCCCTGCTCTCATCACAGGCATTTGGCGAATGCTAATGGTAACTGCTTAACATAGCCAAACTTAGGATCTTTCATGTGTGTGTGTCGTTCCCCCGGGGGGGGGGGGAGGGGGGGGGGAGTACTCGAGTACTCTTTCATAACAGAAGGAGAGTACTCGAGTATTTAAATCCCTTACAATGCCCATCCCTAGTACAGCGTAATCGAAACCTGGTTCATTCCTCTCACCATGCCTTTTTTTCTTTCGGGCGATCCTAGCTAGCCTATCTGCAGTTACTTCATTGTGGACACTTACGGTAGGATGTCTAACTAATAAACCAGAAGGTAGGGGAATTCGTTCAACTATCTCACCACCTTCAATCTACGAGCCCGACCTGCATACCTTCTCCCCATAAGGTGCCCAGTGGCTGTTGACACCTTCAGAGAGACTGCTCGCTTGTGTGAGCGACTTTTGAGCCCACGTAGCGATCTGGACGGGTGGAGGAGCGGAGGGAGCGATGCAAAGTTTGGAACTTGACCATAGATTGCAGATACAGAGGGGCTGTCAGGTGGACTGCAGTGTTTTGAATTTGATGCGAGCCAAGATGGGAAGCCAGTGAAGGTCACGGGAGAGGGGAGTGACATGAGAGAATTTAGGTTGGTTGAACACCAGACGGGCTGCAGCGTTCTGAATGAGCTGAAGCGGCCGGATGGCTGAGGCAGGTAGCCATCCGACCATTCTCCTGATTCAGGATAGTTAGCATTAAGCTGCTAGTCCAACCCACGCAGACAGGATTGGGGATTCAACCCCCACAGTAAAGGCACATCTGAACAGACGTCTATGTACCTGCTCTTGAATCCCCAATCCTGTAGTGTAGAGCTGGAGCACCTTCCGCTGGTCAGTCAGCCCATTGAGATATATGGGGGGTTTCTCCCCACCGTCCTACTGACACAACAATACCGGAAGTGGTGGAGGGCACCCTCACCTCGGATAAATCCAAGGTTGCGGGTATTTTTAATGAATATTTTACTACTATTGCAGACACTCTTGTAAATAAGCTCCCCTCCCTCTCTGGGCGGTATGGCCAGGATCATGTGGACAGCTTTTACAGAGGTCTGGGAGTCCAGGCGGATGGTTTTCAGCTCAGGGCTGTGTCCGAGGAGGACGTGCTGTTGAAGCTCAGGGCCCTTAAACCTTCCAAAGCTACAGGTATCGACAACATCCCAAGCAGGTTCATACGAGACGCTGCAGATATCATTTCACCCGTTATCACACACATTATTAATCTGTCTATCAAATCTGGTCAGTTCCCTCAGGAGTTCAAACACGCCAGAGTTATCCCTCTGCACAAAAAAGGAAGCAAATTGGAACATGGTAACTACCGCCCCGTCTCAATTCTCTCTTCCATATCCAAAATAATGGAAAGAGTCATCTTTGAACAAATCAACAGTTATCTCACGTCTCATAAGCTCCTGTTTGATTTCCAGTCTGGTTTTAGAAAATCATATTCAACCGACACCTGTTTACTTTACCTAACAGATCACATCCGAAAGGAAGTGGATACCGGTAAGTATTGTGGTATGGTCATGCTGGACCTGCAAAAAGCATTCGACACAGTTAACCATAACATCTTACTCAGTAAACTCAGGGCTCTGGGTTTCAACAGCACGTCCCTCAACTGGGTTCGGTCCTACCTGGACAGTAGACGGCAGGTGGTAGACATAAATGGGACACTGTCCCGCCCCCTCCCCATTAGCTGCGGGGTCCCCCAGGGGAGCATTTTGGGTCCATTATTATTTTTGGTGTACATAAATGATATGAAATCTGCCTGTGACTGCCCTCTGTTCCTGTTCGCGGATGACTCCGCCCTCCTGTTCTCCGACGCGGACAAGGGGGAGGTAGAAAAAAAACTCAGCAGGGAACTTTCGAATGTTGGTGTTTGGCTCTCGGACAACAGATTGTCTCTCCACTTGGGAAAAACAGAGTCAATTTTATTTGCGTCCAAATTTAATCTTAAAAAATCCCCGGGATTTTCAATTATGGTGGGTGACGTGTCTGTACCCTCAAAGGAGGAGATCACCTACTTGGGGTGTATCCTGGACAGCAAGCTCTCAGGCGAGAAGATGGCTCAAAAAGTTATTTCTAAGGTCAATCAAAAGACCAAATTTTTAGCTCGCATCTCCCCAGTCATAAACAGTGCCACGCTGTTGATACTGGCAAATGCTCTAATTCAATGCCACTTCGACTACGCCTGCTCCTCCTGGTTCACGGCCACTGCAGCCAAACTTAAAACCAGACTTCAGACGGCCCAGAATAAACTGGTGAGGGTTGTCCATGGCCTACACCCCAGAACCTCTCTCCTCCACTCTCACTTCCTCGGCCTCGGGTGGTTGAGAGTGGAGGAGAGGGTTTCTCATATCAAGCTGTGTATGGTCCACAGGATCGTTAATCTGGAAGCCCCTGTGTACCTCTCTGACTATTTCCGGAGGGTTAGCGAGGTGCACAGCCATTCCACCAGGGGAAGCTCCACAAATGTTGTTCTTTTTAAATTTAGAACTTCAATAGGTAAATGTACTTTTTTATACTCAGCAGCGATCATGTGGAACAGTCTCCCCGAAAATATTAAAGCTCTCAGGTCAAAACTCACGTATAAGTCCACCTTAAAACAGTGGCTACAGAGCGGCCCCTAAGGTTGGCCCTTTCTGCAGTAATTGGATTCGAAATGATTATTGCAGAAGTGTAAAATGTTGTACTGTTTTTACATGTATATTTGTATGTGTATTTAGGTACGTGTATATGGGTGGACGTGTGTACACGTGTATTTATATGCATATAGATGGTTTTTTATTTATTTTTACGTGTAACGCATGTAATGTCTTTTGTGTTCAATGTCCCTCGCGCACACACGCGCTCATACATGCACACATACACTCACTCCACTTGCCTCACTTCAAGGACCACAATGGAAATAAGCCCTCGGGCTTTGTTGTGTTTTACTCCTTTTGTTTCAATGAACTGGTCTTACGCTGTATTTCTCATGCCATTGCTTCAATAAAGTATTCAATCAATCAATCAAAAGTAACTTTTTGTGGGCGTTCCCACACAGACCGGCTGTATCTATAGAGAGGCTATAAGAAATAGCCTATAAGAGTATGCGTATAAAGCATTTGGGGTAATGCAATCATTCAAACACAGACACACACACAATTTATTAATTGACTTTAATTAGATCTCTCTGTTTTCCAGGAGCATCTCTCTGCTTGCAGGAGGATCTCTCTGCTTCCCAGGAGGATCTCTGTTTCCCAGGAGGATCTCTCTGTTTCCCAGGAGGATCTCTCTGTTTCCCACTCTGTTTCCCAGGAGGATCTCTACTTCCCAGGAGCCAGAGTACAGGACATCACTGGTGCCGTTCCAAAATGTCTTCAAGATCACCATCTCCACAGTTGTCACATATGGCGAATTGGACATAAAATCACAACAGTCTGATACTCAAAGATGTCTTGCTTCACCTTATGCTGCAAGCGACAGGTAAACAAAACATGTCTGGCCCTGCCTTCTCCCAGATGACAGGCTCTTCTCTGTTATCTGTTATCTGTTATCTGTTATCTGTTCTTGCTTTAATCCAGTCAAATCTCCTGACTCTCAGGTTCCTATTGGAAAGAGAAAAAAACCATTCTGTTTTTCACTCTGTTTACAAAACTATGAGTAAGTCTAGATTTGATCCCTTTAATTGTCCGTCACAACGCACCCCAGATAACAATGACCTATTGACTCAACATTGGTAATGGTCTGCATCGGTCGGCAGCTGAAGATGTAGTTGGTCCAAAGTTGGGCCAACGTTCACACTAGGTTGGACATAAATGGTTGGGGTGCTGTTGGCACTAGGTCGGACCAGAGCCGTATAATAGAAGAGTTCCGACATCTCCATTCACTCCAATGGACCAGTTTTTTACTCTCAAGAGTTCCAGGAAGTAAGGTCCTGGATTAAGCAGCACTGTCGAGTTGCAGCAAAATAGACAGTTTGTGTTGTACTCTGAAAGGGTTTTTTCCCCCTTGAATCAAATTGTACATTATCAGCTTTATTTTAGCATGCAAAAGTAGCGCGAGACTCATTCCATGATGATTACATGATGTAAAATATATTTCTGTCTTATCGTTTAAGTACCTGTGGCGTCACAGAGGCGGTGGATGAATCATATTACTTGCCACTGAAAACGGCAATGCAGCTATATATATTCAAGGTGCTTAATGTGACTATAGCAAACAAATAGCTCACTCAACAAGTCACAGCGCTTCCACTTTGGAGCTTACAAGTTCGATTCTGGGTTCTGGACAACTTTTTTTTAATTATCTGGCATAAATATTTAAACCTGTACATAACACTGCCATATACGTTTAAAGGAAGTTTCAGAAAGTAATATTAACATAAAAATTATGAAATTGTGTGTACATGTAGAGGACCGATTACAGTACACTGTAGTAAATAGGACTGTTTCCGGTGCCGCGTCTATATGCCGACAACCCGCAATGCCAATAACCCGCAATGCAGATGGCCCACTAATCTGATGCCTTTAGTGCAATGCGTTTAGTGCGCCCTAACCCCTAACCCCTAACCCCTAACCCCTAAGCCTAACCCCTAACCAGGCTATCAGCATTGTGGGTTGTCGGCATAGTGAGCAGACCCCCTGTTTCCAACGTGATGCGAACGTGATGCCACCGGCCAAAAAGACGTGCGCACGAGTTTGGCTGCCAACGTTCTGCCAACGGAAGTTCAAACGGTGGGTCATCATTGTGCCAACGGGTCATTGTTATCTGGGACCTGTCATGTGACCTGAGCCCTGTGACGTGATATTGAAAGTTCCTGTAATATTTAGTTATAGAGGTAACAGGGGGTATCCAAATCGGTTTGCACAATTATCAAAGATGATTTTTTTCAGGCTTTGCTGAATGTAAGATTCCTGACAGGCAAATCCTTTTGATGAATGATTTGATTACAGATAATCAACTTGATGTTTTGGTTTGAACTGAAACATGTTTGGATGAAAACAACAGGGCAGCAGCTATTATTGAGTCAGTGCCTCCAACTTTAACTATCTGGATGTAGTAGAGCAGGAAGGAGAGGATGTGGAGTAGCCGTTATATTCAAAGACGTGTTCTTGTGCAAACAATTATCATTTGGTAAATGAGGGCGTATTCACACCTGTAGCTTGTTTGCTTTGTTCTGATTCAGGGGCTTCATTGATACAATTGTTGCATTTGTGTGTTGGTTTGTTTATGTTCACACAGCCACAAATCAAACGGTCCAAACAGGCTGGCCAAACCTCCTGGATTGGCCAGGAGACCTCCGGCCTCATGTGGTGATGGGGGGTGCTGAGGGTATCCCAGAGATTTGATCAGATTCTATTCTTATAACCTTATACAATGTCTGGGAATTATTACATTAATGTGTGTGTGCATTGGGAAGGCCTATATGTGTACGTCTGATGGCACAGCGAGAAGAGAGAGAGAAAGAGATTATTTATTTATTTAACCCCCCCCCCCCCAGTAATTTTTTTTTATCTCCGTTAATTTGGTAAAATACCCTCGTAACTTCTGCTATTACTGTCACAGAGACTGCAGAGGATTACGCATATGAACACCTGTCCTGTCGGGGTCCACCCGCTATGCCGACCACCCGCTATGCCGACCACCCGCAATGCCGACCTTAGGTTTAGGCGTGGGGGTGGGAGAGGTTAGGTTTTGGGTTAGGGTCTGGGGGAGGTTAGGTTTAGGCATGGCATGGGGGGAGGTTAGGTTTGGCGTGGGGGCTGGGAGAGGTTAGGTTTTGGGTTAGGGTCTGGGGGAGGTTAGGTTTAGGCATGGGGGGAGGTTAGGTTTGGCGTGGGGGCTGGGAGAGGTTAGGTTTTGGGTTAGGGTCTGGGGGAGGTTAGGTTTAGGCATGGGGGGAGGTTAGGTTTGGCGTGGGGGCTGGGAGAGGTTAGCTCCACCGACACGCTGCACGCCGCCTCGCTCAGCTGGTTCTGCTTGTGGGCTATCGGCATTGCGACCTGTCGGCACTGCGGCCTGTCGGCACATAGACGCGGCACCATCCTGTCAGGAATAAAATATTAATAATTAATTGTATAATAGCCTATGGATATTTTGAGGAAGACACGGCAATAAGTCTGATTATCATTGTATCACAGAAGAAGGCTGTCTCTGATGACCACAACTTAATTTACTATATTGGAAACCAGAGGTAAGTTGGTCAATTCCAAACTGCTGGATTGCAATCATGCAAAAATCCCCCAAAAGTTTATCCATGCAAATGCTAGTTTCACGCCAAAACAGGAACTGAAGAATGAAAATGTTGTTTTTAACGAATAACAGTCCAAACGAACTGCATCAAGTGGGAAAACGCTCCCTGTATCGGAACTGCTCAAAACGAGACATGTGTGAATACACCCTAAAATTCCTTTGAATATCTCTCTGTTATACTAAATAGGAGTGCAAAAATCCCATTAAATAATATATTTAATAAAATATTCCATTAAATATCGCAACACATTATCATACCGACGGCATGCTATATCACCGCTCTGTCACACACCTTGTTTGTCAGATGTTAACGTGCATCCTTGTGCGCACATAATGTACGCCCACAGGTGCACCGTTAAACAAACACTGTGCCCCTGTTGGGATGAGGCAAAGTTATGCCTTCAGAGGCACAGGTTAGGTTTAGGCTTTGGGTAGATTGATTGATTATGTGACTGATGATGTCACTGATGATGGTTACCGATCTTGTACCAAAATCTGAATGTCTGGGGTCCCTAGATTCTTGTGACGTCAAAGTGGGGTCACAAGCCCAAACAGGTTGGGAACCCCTGCCCTTGGGTCTTCTGGCGGGGTCTCCGTACCCCATTACCCCTTTATGTCTCATTTCCACCACATATAACAGCACAGTACAGCTCCACTCTATCTGGTATTACTCGGCTCTACTTGATATAGCTCTGTTTCCATAGCAACTTTACTTGCCTCCGCCCACACCTGGTCGTCAATGGGACCGCATATCTGCCCTCCGCCCATTGCCGAAGTAGGCTATAAGTATAACGTTAAAATGAAATCAATACACGGAACTTTTAAACTGATTATGAAATACTGGTGCCTCTAAATGACCTACAGTGTACATGGGCAAATGTGACAATCGGCTAGGAGAATGGATATCACTTTGTTGTTACTCAAACTCACATGCATGCACTGCGTGGGGGACGGGAGAGGCGCTACGAGGAGAACCCCAGCGGCAGCTCAACAGGCAAGAACCGCGGCTTCGCCTGCGGCCTAGCGGAGGCAACTACAAAGGGCTTCCCGAGGAGCGCATGTTAAAGCTGAGCAAGGAGATCGATTTTATTTCACCAGCGCCAAAGGCAGCAACACAAAAGACTGATGGAAATAACATAATATAGGTAAGCCCCCACTAAACTGGTATGTAGCGCTGCATTGACAGTCAGTAGGATAGACAGTAAACACGATTCTGCCTGACCAATCAGTCGCCTACAATGTTTTCACGTCACCGTATGAACCCGGGTTCGCAGAATAGAACCCCGACGAGGCAGGGACCAAAAGTAGCACGACTCAGCCTCAAATCTAACCGGGCTGGGCCGGTTTTTACCGGTGGGATGAGACCATTTATCGAGTCGAGCGGAGCGGGACCGCGCTACTAGCTGCGGTGGAATTGGGCCATTAGGGGGTTGGAGACAACCGGAACCTTCCCCTGGAGACCCAACCCCATAACCAGGGTGAGGGAGAGGGTCTTTTCACCTTGGAAGACCAGGCGTAACTTGACCTTTGTTTAACGCTGTGCCTGTGGGCGCTAATTATTTGTGCACAAGGGTACCGTGCTCGTTAACATCCGACCACATTGTGCGTGACAGCGACAGCATATAGGACGCCGTCGGAGTGAGAACGGGCTGAATATCTAATACAGTGTGTATTTGATGGTTGAGTCTATACGGTCCTCATTTTACCAGGCTACATGATTACATTAGCGTAACTCTTAACTCATAATTATTTCTTTCTTTCCATCAAGCTTCGTGTGAGATGACGACTGCTGCTCTGGAGAAATAAAACAAGTAAGATGGAATAACTTTGGTTTGTTAAATTTTGGTTGGTTAGTATCATGTTTTAGAAAACAATGATAGTTAGCAGATAGTTTTAGCACCGGGGGCGTTTACCTAGCGGGGGTACCTAGTGTGGATAAATGTGCCATCGGCAACGAACGCTCCGTTAATGTTAAATGAGGAGAATAATCCAGGGGGAAAATGTCAGCTAACATGACACCGACCAGGAATTAGCCGTAACCAACTTTGCTTGGTTGACTAACAGCCTGCATAGGCCTACTCTCTGTCTCCTCTTGAATACAAAAAAAATGGTCTGTATGATGACGTGAGAAACTCGCTCTAGTAAGCGAGTTCAAATATCTCAGAGTCATCTTGGACTCAACCCTCACCTTTCGGAAACACATTAAGAAAGTGACCAACTCAGTCAAATACAATCTGGCGAACTTCAGACATATCAGAAATTTCCTGACGGACGATGCTGCCCTGATGTTCCTGCACTCCATGATTTTTTCCCACATTGGCATGTAAAACAGCTCTTAAGCCGATTGAATCTCTATTTAAAAAAGCCCTAAAGATCTTTGATAAAAAGCCAATCTTCGCCCATATCTGTAACATCATAAAGATGCATGATTTCCTTGATTTTGACAATTTTAAAACCTTCAGACAGGCCTGTTTTGTTTTTAAGTGTCTTCATGGTCTTGCCCCACCCCCTCTTGGAGAGTTTTTTAAACGGAGGTCCGTGGAGGGCATGACCACCAGGGCGTGCCTAAGAGGAGACTGTGAGCTGGGCCACAGACGCACCGCTTTCGGTAAGAACGTCCTGTCTATTGTAGGCGGAAAGATATGGAACAGTCTCCCGGCCGCAGTGAAAACGACACAACATAACTAATAGCCTTCTCTTGGACATTTAATCTTTTTATCATTTTATTATCTTATCTGTTTGTGTGTATTGCTTTTGTTCCGTGTATGTATTGTTATCCCTTGTGTATGTATTTTTATCCCTTGTGCATTTTTATTATGTTGCTTTTATATTCCCGTTTTCTGTATTTATCTTGTAGTTTTTAGTTGCTTATGTCCCGAGGACTGCGGGTGAAAATTAGCTTCGGCTAACCCCGGCACTTTTACCGTTGTCCCGTATGGATGATTCTGTACGTGTATAACTGTCTTTTAATGTGCATTGTCCTGTCCAAATAAACAATAAAGTAAAGTAACAATAAAGTAAGTACTCTATAATAGCAATACTAACGTTAGCATATAGCTAATTTGCTTGCTAAGCTAACGTTAATTTGAGCCTCCGAGTCCCAACAAAGTAAAATGTATGCTAATGTTACATTGATTATGGATGGGTCGGTAGAGGGAGCCTTGGCTAACTACCTTGCTAACATTAATTAGCCTGGCTTGCCAAAGTCAATATGGCCATGGCTGATAGTGTTAGCTTAGACAGCTAACGGCTATTAGCATCCATGGTTTTGCGACTTGAAGCCTGAAGCTCGAACGCACGTAGGTCGGAGATGATGCGTTTGCCACTTGCCACTGGTCAGCTCCTACCATTACATTACATTACATTACGTCATTTGGCAGACGCTTTTATCCAAAGCGACTTACAATAACACACTTTTTGTCAGCAATAGAGCAATCAACTATGGAGCACAGTCTATGACAACTACAAATCCTGAAGGAACAGTGGTACGAGTTTTTAGTTTAGGGTTTTTTTTTTTTTTTTTTTTTCTTTTTTCTTTTTTTTTTAATTAAATAAAGAGAGAGAAAGAAGAGAGAAAGAAGTTAGATCAAGAGGGGCCCAGGTGGAGCCTGAAAAGGTGAGTCTTTAGTCTTTTCCGAAAGATCGGCAGTGATTCAGCAGTCCTGACCGAAGGTGGCAGCTCGTTCCACCATTGGGGTGCCAGGGAGGAGAAGAGTCGAGATCGGGATGAGCGACTTTTGAGCGCCCGTAGCGAAGGAGGAGCGAGGCGACCTGCACTGGTAGAGGAGCGAAGGGAGCGGTGAGAGGTTTGGAACCTGACCATAGATTGCAGGTACAGGGGAGCTGACTGGTGTACTGCCCTGTAGGCCAGTACCAGTGTCTTGAATTTGATGCGAGCTGAGATGGGAAGCCAGTGGAGGTCCCGGAAAAGGGGAGTGACATGAGAGAATTTGGGTTGGTTGAATACCAGACGGGCTGCAGCGTTCTGAATGAGCTGAAGCGGTCGGATGTCGGTGGCAGGTAGGCCAGCCAGGAGCACGTTGCAGTAGTCCAGGCGAGGGACGATAAGTGACTGGACCAGGAGTTGAGTCGCTTCTCTTGTGAGGAAGGGACGGATTTTGCGGATGTTGTAGAGGGAGAACCTACAGGAGCGTGCTGTCGCAGCTATGTTGGCAGAGCAAGACAGCTGGTTGTCGAGGATCACCCCAAGGTTCTTAGCTGTTTGGGAGGGCAGTACAGTGGTGTTTTCGATGGAGATGGAGAGATCTGTGAGAGGACAGTCTTTCCCTGGGAGGAAGAGTAGCTCTGTCTTACCAAGGTTGAGCTTGAGGTGGTGGGCAGACATCCAGTCGCCAATGTCCTTGAGACATGCAGAGATGCGAGCCTCGATTTGAGTGTCTGAGGGGGGGAAGGAAAGGAAAAGTTGGGTGTCATCAGCATAGCAGTGATAAGAGAAGCCATGAGAAGAGATCACATAGGCAAGAGATCTGATATAGAGAAGAAAAAGTAAGGGGCCCAGGACTGAGCCCTGGGGGACACCAGTGGTAAGAGGGCAGGATCTGGAGACGGACCCTCTCCATAAGACCTGGTATGAGCGGTTCGAGAGATAGGAAGCAAACCAGGATAGTGCAGAACCTGAAATGCCGAGATCAGACAGAGTGGAAAGAAGGATTTGGTGATTGACTGTATCGAAGGCAGCAGACAGGTCAAGGAGGACAAGGACAGAGGAGAGGGATGAGGCCTTAGCAGTGTGAAGGGCCTCTGTGACAGCAAGAAGAGCTGTCTCAGTGGAGTGCGAAGCCTTGAAACCGGACTGCAGAGGGTCCAAGAGGTCATTCTGGGAGAGATAGAGAGAAAGTTGTTCGGACGCTGCTCGTTCAAGGGTTTTGGAAAGGAATGAGAGAAGAGAGACAGGTCTGTAGTTCTGAATAGCAGTAGGGTCAAGGGAGGGTTTCTTAAGCAGAGGCTTGACTCTTGCAGCCTTTAGATCAGGCGGAACAAGACCAGAGGACAGAGAGGAGTTTATGAAGGTAGTGAGGAAGGGAGATATGTCAGGTGAGATTGTTTGGAGGAGAGAGGAAGGGATGGGATCGAGGGGGCAGTAAGTGGCTCGGTTTGAGCTGATGAGTTTAAGCACCTCATCAGGAGAGAGGGGGGAGAAGGAAGGAAATCCAGGGACCGCGGGCCGAGGAGCAGGATTGGAGTCGGGAGTGTTAGTGAGGGTGCTTGGAGGATGGAAGGAGGAGCTGATGTCATCCACCTTTTTAGTAAAGAAGGTTACAAAATCGTCAGCAGAGAGGGAGGAGGGAGGGGGGGGCGGGGGAGGGTTGAGGAGCGTAGAGAAGGTGGAGAACATTTTACTGGGGTTGGATGCAGAGGACTGGATTTCAGAGATGAAGAAGGAGGTTTTTGCTTTGGAGACAGCAGAGGTGAAGTTGGAGTGAATAAGATGGTAGGAAGAGAGGTCTTCAGGGTGGTGTGATTTTCTCCATTTTCTCTCAGCTGCCCGAAGCTCTGTTCGATGAGTTCGCAGAGTTTCGGTTAGCCAGGGAGCAGGGGGAGAGGATCGGGCAGGTTTAGTGGTGAGAGGGCAGAGAGAATCAAGAGCAGAGGAGAGAGAGGATACCATAAACGAATGCAGGATTAGTTGTAAGCAGCTTTTGCCCACGTGGTCAATAGGTGCTCGCTGCAGTCTGCAGAACCAAAAGCCCATTGAGTTTATTTGGCTGCTTCTGGCGGAAATGGAGTGTAACAAGTTGACAATTCAGTCAATCAAGGCTGGACTCGGATAGTTCCCAGGTGTAACAAGTTGACAATTCAGTCAATCAGGCTGGGCTTGGATAGTTCCCAGGTGTAACAAGTTGACAATTCAGTCAATCAGGCTGGGCTTGGATAGTTCCCAGGTATAACAAGTTGACAATTCAGTCAATCAGGCTGGACTCGGATAGTTCCCAGATGTAACAAGTTGACAATTCAGTCAATCAGGCTGGGCTCGGATAGTTCCCAGATGTAACAAGTTGACAATTCAGTCAATCAGGCTGGGCTCGGATAGTTCCCAGTGAATATCATAATATGCTTGCTTGAAATGCCCATCGTGATCCCAAAGTACCAGCAACATGTAAATTTGCGTTCCTCACAGATGCCCTTTCTTCGCTTTGAAATTATCACATTCAGTCACACTGGAAATGTTAACTAATACAGTTATTGTGCATTTGATAAATTTGTGTTTTTATCTGATTTTATAGGCAACAATGACCGCAGCAATGCTGTTCAGAGTTCAATACCAACGGAGGAAGTCTTACCTTAAAGTAGATGGAGCCTCATATTCATCACTTCTCAAGGAAGGTAATGTTTATATTGATGAAACAGATCAACTCAAGATCATCCAGTTGACATTTTAGCTTTGAATTTCAAGTTTTAACCTGAACTCACTCTGCCTCAGCCTACACCTTATAAACACTACTCATGTTGAAATGGGTTGAAACTTGCTAGACAGCATTTACCAGTGTGCAACTCCAATTTGTAGTAGTTGGGGTATTTTAACTACATTAGTATGTTTCCCTGAAATTTAAGGGGCTTAGTTTCAATTGTCCCTAAAATATAATTTTGATTACAAAGTGGCTTAAATAACAATAGTTTGCATGCTGATTGAATGTTAGTAATACTTATCAGGGTTCCCACGGGTCATTGAAATCCTTGAAAGTTAGTAAAAAAAATCAAGGCATTAAACGTTTTTGATAATAGACACGGGTCATTGAAAGTGCTTCAATTTAGGGTTTTTCCTACATAGAGCATTACGAGGGGGCTGCCTCCCTCAAATTTAACTAACTCTCCGCCTTCAGCTTTCCGCAAGTGAAAACAAAATATTTTTCTAACAAGCATTGCAGTCTGTGGGTTTCTGTCATTTGCAATTGGAACACAGCACAGTTGAGAAGTGTTCACACATTTAAGCCTCTGTCTTTAATTGTCTGAGAGCGTCTACTAGTTTTGATTCTAAATATTCTCAGTGTTGTAACAGTAATTGACCTTGGTCCATGTCTCAAATGTTGTGATGGGTCCTTGAATTTGGGGAATTGTGCTTTGAAAGGCCTTGAAAAGTCCTTGAATTTGATGTTGAAGGTGTGGGGACCCTGAATTATGTTAACATTATATAATAAAACATGGATAGGTATGGAATGACACATCAGATGACAGTATTTCTGTGCATTTATTTGTATTCTTTTATTTGTGTATTCTCAGCCAAAAAGAAGTTCAGCATCCCCGAGGGCAGTAGAGTGTATCTGATGGATGACTCAGGATTGGAGGTTGATGAAGATGTCTTCAGTGATGTCCTAGAGCAAAACCCAAAGATGCTTTGGATTATTGCTGATGCCCATGGTAAGTAAGAGATTGTACAGATAAAGTCAGGGGCACAAATGGACCAGTACACATCAGCAGCCATAACTATAACTACAATTGTGCGTGTTGTGTACAATGTGCTAACCATCGCTTTTTGGGAATATTAACCCCAAAATGTATGCTTTTCTCCTCGCATCATACTAGGGATGCTTATTTCCCGCAAATTCCAAACTCGATCATTGCTAACGTTAACAATCAATCAATCGATTAATTGTAATTAAAAATACAAAATTTTCCAAACCATACCAAATGCGTTTTTTCCTCAATAAAACGTTTATTTTTGCAGCAGCAACGTAATGTATATTTCTCACAGCATTGCATTGCATAGCATAGCCTACGCTATGAAACACGTAAAAACGTGGAGGCATAACTTTTTAAACATGTCAACATTTGCCCAGAATCCCCGTCACGCCCGCGCAGGGGCTCACTTACCCACGCAGATTGTGACACGCAGGCGAGCCAATTTATCCGAATGAACACTACTGTTTCTACTTGAACAGCATCTTATGACTTCTCTGAAAAGGGCTATAGTGATGTAGCCGAGTGTCCGGTTCCGCCTATTACTTACACTTTGTTAAAACAATAAACGAGAGTCAGGCTTTAACGTTATAACATTCATTCTCAGTTAGCTCCTAGCGTTTAGCACCATAGGTTAGCACACACACCACTGGTCAACAACAAAATCCCTCACTTCCTCACTACGGCAAGTCTCGAGGGGACCCAACACACAGCCTCGCATACACGCTGTAACACTGTGTGTTACAGTGATATCATTGCGCCCTCTGGAGGATCATTGAAAAATGATTTGAAAACACCATTTAATGCGTTGCTTTTTGTTTTTGTTTTGATCGAGTAATTTTTCTTTGCTCGAGTAAATCCTTAACAATTGCGTGCATCCCTACATCATACGTAACACACACACACACACACACACACACACACACACACACACACACACACACACACACACAGGTTACATTGAGTTTTTAAAGTAATGATGCGACAAAGTTAGGAAACAATGACCAGTTAATTTAATATAGTTTAGCCAGTGGGCCTTAATCCTCTTTATTTGATGTGCACTACACACACATGTTCAAACTGCTAAAAAATCCGCTCACTGTTTTATTTGCAGAAATCTGTGGAGAGTAAAAACTACCACACTGAAGAAAATAAGTGATTAAAAGGGCATCTGATTTCTAAGGCTGGGAAAGTTTTACATCATCCTCTGCATGGAAGCATAAAACATGTGCACCACAGATTATAGCGTGTATAGGCCAGTGGTTCTCAAATGGGGGTCCACGGACCCCCAGGGGTCCGTGGCACTTTGCCAGGGGGTCCGCGAAAAGTTTTCAAGTGAAAAAAAAAAAAAAAAAAAAAAAAAAAAATTTTTTTTAATTAAAAAATAAAATGCTACATGTTAATTATTCCTTCTCAAACTACTTCCTACATGGTGCTAGTCTATCAAAATATCTTGGCTGTCATTGATTGTGTTGCATAGTGGTTTTCTGTACTGTTGACAAATTGTGATATTGTAAGTCGCTTTGGACAAAACAAAAGTGTCTGCCAAATGACGTAATGTAAATGTAATGTAATAAAAAAAATATATATATATATATTTTTTTTGCAAAATCTTCATAGTTCAATGAAAATAGTTTATGCTTTCAATCTAAAATGGTTCATGGATTACATTCTAATAACAAACCTATCAAATTAAAAGTCAAGCACGTTACCGTGGAAACAATTAAGCTTAGCCCAAAATCACAAATCAGAATGAGGGGGTCCCCGGTATATTTTCTATCTTGTAAGGGGTCCTTGGCTGAAAAACATTTGAGAACCCTATAGGCAACACAGTTTAACAGAAAATTGTAAAATAGCAATGTTGGTTCAAAGCTAGAAGTGAGGTTTCCATACCAAATTTCAAGCTGAGAGAGAGGTCGTCATATCTGTATTACCTGATCAGCCCGTGATGTCAGTCAAGCCCTAGCGTGACGTCAGGCATGACATCAGTTGTCCTCAGTTCATGACGTCAGGCATGACGTCAGTCCTCTTTAGTATATATTGGTCTCGCCTGGGACGCTGTGGGTGATGGAGTTGTGCCCCCCCATATCTTCAGTGCCTACTGCCCAGTTGGGCTATCTCGTCGAAAGGGCCTTTCTGTGTGGAGTTTGCATGTTCTCCCCGTACCCCCCAGGGTGTTCCTCCGTACATAACCCCCCACTAAAAACATGCAGAAGATCGTCATCCGACCAGTGACGACAACATCTGAAGATGGTCCAATGATGGTCCCCGGGCGCTGGAAAGAAAAAGCGACCACTGCTCCTGGCCTGCCCCCTGGAGGAAAAGACAAGCCTGGATGGGTCAAATGCAGAGGACATATTTCACCGGCCACCGTCAGCATGAGTGTGTGTTGTGGCCGCATGCATGTGTTGTAGTGTTCGTGTGACAATAAAGACGGCCTAACGTCTGAAATCGTGTTTTAAATCGTGTTTTTTTTTTATAGCAAGGGATTCTCTCTAGCCCAAATAGATGCCGCCCTCTCGCCTAAAGAGGAGCACATCTTACAATGGAGTCATACGCCAAAGTACTTGCCATGCACGCCACTTGCTAAATAAAGTCCCTTGTTAAACCTTACCGACCGGTCTCTCATGATTGAAATGTTACCATTTTACAATTTCACCTCCAAAATTGTGAAATGGTAACGTTTTTTTCAATAGGAGTTTATACAGCGGTGGGCGTGGCTTTTGAGGGGTGGGAGAAGTTAGGTTTAGGGTTAGAGTCTGGGGAGAGGTTAGGTTTAGGGTTAGGGTCTATGAGAGTGGGGGTCATAGACCCAAAGCACAACCACACCAAAAAAACAAAAATATTGCTGCAAAAATATTGCATTTTACAATTTCGGAGCCGAAATTGTAAAATGCAATATTTTTCAGTGATTTTTGTGCACTGATATTCAATTACAAGCCAGCATGAAAATATTCAGTCAAAGAATGGGAGATACAAACAAAACCATACTGTACTATATCACAATGACTAGACAATAACAGTTAACAGAGCCAAATCAATGCAAAATATTGTACTTGTTTATTTTAATGGACTATGCATACTGGCTTCCTTCTCAGAGTCTCCAGCAGGGCCCTCGTGTACAGAGACCCTGTCTCTCTCATCACATTCATCACAGAGCGACAGCACTCTGACATCTCCGAAGAGGCAGCGCGTTGATGACAGTTCTGCAAAGGCCAAAGAGGTGATCTTTGAGTAGAAATTATTTTAGTAAGTGTTGAACATTTAGCATATTTTCGCTATTAAGTTGTGTAATTTCACTGACAAATAATGCTGATTTATTTTGCACATGATCTCACAAAGGGGTTTTACTTCATTTTGAACTCGATTCTCACATATGTTTAAAGGAGAATTTCATTTTTTTTTTAACCTGGAGCCCTCTCCTCACATTAATTATTATCTGACGACTCACCCAGTGTTCTCCGCAGCGATTTGGACCGTCGTAGGCGTTGTTGTGATTGAAATAGTACTCCAAGCCAGTCCTTGAAAAAAACTGTATCTTCATTCTTTCATTCTATCACATCTGTCTTATTGTGCCACTACGTGGTCCCAGGCCAATAAAACAATAGTCTCGCTAGCCAGCCTCTCTTCCTTTCCGTTAGAGAGTCTGGCGTCGTGGAAACAGGCAACGGGGATCAGCCCGCCCCTGCTCTAAAGCTGCTCTCCCATTCGAGCGGCTGTTTCGGTGGCAGCAGGACATCCGCTCCCCCACTTGCAAGCTCTGTCACACGCTCTGTCATTGGCTCCGACCATGTCAATCAGCTCCCATGTGTGTCGCTGTAATGCTCCCGGCCGCCGAATGTGAAAACAACAACGCTAACTAGCTAGCGTAGAAAGCTAACGGCAGAAACCTACAGGCTAACTCGTTGCTACACGCTGAAAATGGCAAGTTTTGAAGAAAATTTGGATTGTGCAATAAAGAAGGCCTGCTCGGCACAAGTTCCACCCGAAACTATTTTCCAAGGGCACTAACGCTAAGCACCGCCCAAGACGAGCATGATTGGCTAACCCAAACAGAGCATTTTTCTTCGCAATCCCACAATGGAAACCTGCAGCGCCAGACTCTCTGACGGAAAGGAAGAGAGGCTGGCTAGCGAGACTAATAAAACAATGACGCAGCCACTCTTTACTCTATTCAAGCAAGCGTTGAAGGTCCTGGATAAAAAACAGCTATCATTACTGTAACATTATCAAGAAATATAACTTTCTAATATTCGAGAATTTCCTGCTGATGGCAAATGTCAGTTTGTTGTATAGGATCTTCCACGGCCTTGCCCCCCTTGCCCTAACCCTACCATTTTTTGTACCATGTATATTGATTGTTTAGACATTAGGATTTTCTTTTATTTCTGTATTTGATATGTACTATGTGCGCACAGGACTCTGTGCGCCCAGGGACTACAGATGCAAATTAGCTCTTAGCTATCTCTGGTGCAATATGTTTATTGTGTACTGTTCAAATAAACAATAAAGATAAAGATAAAGATAAAGATCGCTGGGACAGCACAGCGCCCAAGCCGGCGTTCAATGCGTCAACCTCAACTACGAACTGCAGGGCAGGATCGGGGGTAGTGAGGATGGGAGCAGAGACAAACTGGGCCAATAAGTCTCTGAATGCCATGTCCGCTGTGTCCGACCATTTGAAAGGCATTTTGGGGTAAGTCAGATCCGTGAGGGGGGCGGCAACTTTGCTTTGTAGTCGCGGATGCATCGACGGTAGAAGTTAGCGGATCCTAAGAATCGCTGAAGCTGTTTGCGAGTGGTGGGAGCAGGCCACTCTGCCACAGCATCAATCTTGGCCAGGGACATGCTAAGTTGGCCCTCCAAAATGACGTAGCCTAGGAACGTGGTCTTGTTGACATGGAATTCACACTTTTCCGCTTTAACATATAATTGTCCAGGAGACGGCAGAGCACTAGGCGTACATGATTTATGTGGGAAGTCAAATCAGGCGAGAGAATCAGGATGTCGTCCAAGTAGACTACCACAAACCTATCCAGAAAGTCCCAGAGAACATCATTGATAAATGCTTGGAAAACTGCGGGGCCATTCGTTAGTCCGAAAGGCATGACTAAATACTTGAAATGTCCCAGGTGAGTCTTAAATGCAGTTTTCCACTCACCACCTTCTTGAATTCGAACCAGATTGTAGCCGCTCCGGAGGTCCAATTTGGTGTAAACTTTGGACCCCTGGAGGGACGGGAAGGTGGCTTCCATGAAGGGTATGGGATAGGCATTTTTGATAGTGATGTCATTGAGCCCCCTGTAATCGATACATCGTCGGAGCTCAGTGGTATCTTTTTTCTCAACAAAAAAGAAACCTGCTCCCAGGGGAGATGAGGATCTGCGAATATGGCCCAGGGCAAGTGCCTCTTTAATATAGGCTTCCATGGCAGCGTGTTCTGCTTTAGCCAGGGAATACAACCGACTTTTGGGGAACTTAGTTTGGAACCAAATCAATAGCACAGTCATAGGGACGGTGGGGAGGCAAACCTTTATCTTTGAACTTACTGAATACCGGAGCCAGATCGTGATACTCAGCGGGGACTTTGGACAGATTGGGGGGCACCTACGGCTGTCCTCCTTGTTCTGTGGAAGGAGGAGGAGTTAGAGCAGACACGAGACAATGTTGATAGCAGTAATCACTCCACCCTTTGATGGTCAGAGTGGTCCAGGCAATATGAAGGTTTTGCAGAGCTAGCCATGGTCTACCTAGAATTATATCAAAGTCCGAAGACATAGTAGTAACCACAAATGTTCCTTCCGACTGGTGATTACCGTTCATGAACAGAACCAACGGTCTGATGAGTGATGTCGGATAAGTTGGACTCCTTAAAAGGTCCTCGGATGGGGATAGGAGATTGGAGTTGATGAAGTGGAAAATTATGCAATTTAGTTAAAGTCTCACTTATTAGGTCCCCTTCAGCACCGGAATCAATTAACACAGTTACAGGAATTTCCGTACCTTGACACAGGTTGGTGGCGGGAGCTCGTCCACGTGGTCAGCGGCGGGGCTTGGCATGGTCGAACTAGTGCCCACTAACAGGCCAACTCCTGCTAGTGGGCGGTGTCGTTTCCCTGCGGTCGCTTGGGGCATGCAGAGCTTCGGTGGCCCTGTCCCGCAGTAAAAGCAGCCCCCCGTGAGACGACGGCGGAGCCGCTCCTCAGGAGAGCACTTGTCACGTCCCGGGGCCCAGGCACCGACCTCCATCGGCTCAGCAGGAGCGGTCCTCCTCCAGAGAGTCTCCTGAGATGGGCTGGACATGGTTGTTGCTGTCAGGCTAATAACACGGGGCGATGGGGCCCGACGTTCCCATCTTCTCTCTCTGAGCCTGTTCTCGATTTGAATGGCAAGGGTAATTAACTTTTCCATGCCCTCCGGCTCGTCCTGAGAGGCGAGCTCGTCTTTGAGAACCTCTGACAGCCCATTTTGAAACAACTCAATGAGAGGTTCAGCACCCCAGGCGCTCTCACCGGCCAGAGTGCGAAATTCCACGGCATACTCTGCCACGCTGCGGGAACCTTGGCGTAGATGTAACAGCCTGCGGGCAGCTTCCTTACTTCTGACGGGGTGATCAAATTCCCGGCTCATCTCCCTGGTGAAGGCCGCATAAGAATTGGCGTGCCTGCCCTGCTCTTCCCATAATGGTTTGGCCCACTCCAGAGCCCTGCCTTTCAGGCAGCTGATCACAAACGCCACCTGGGACCGGTCGGTGGTGAAAGCATCAGCCTGAAGTTCAAACACCAGGGAGCACTGGAGGAGGAAGCCCCCGCACTTGCCGAGATCCCCGTCATACCGTTTTGGGTGAGGAGCCTTGATGTTAGATGGTCGGGGCGTGGCATGTAGAGCAGATGGTGTGGAGCCGGAAGATGCTGGCAGTGGAGATGTCTGGAGCCCAGCCATGGCTTGGGTAACGCCACGAACCTCGGCGTAGAGATCTTGAAGGACCGAGTCGTGATGGCCCAGTAATCTCTGACAGAGCTACTCTTCCTCCCCGGGAAAGACTGTCCCCTCACCGACCTTTCCATCTCCATTGACAACACTACTGTGTTTCCCTCTCAAACAGCTACGAACCTTGGAGTGATCCTTGACAATCAGCAGTCCAACTCAGCGTACATCGCAGCAACTGCCCGCTCCTGTAGGTTCTCCCTGTACAACATCTGCAAAATCCGTCCGTTTGCACCCACCCAAATTCCTTTCCATTGAATGAGGTGATTCATAGTAGATCGGGTGCAGGGAAGCAACACAACTCCTGGTCCAGGCACTTGTCATCTCTCGCCTGGACTACTGCAATGTTCTTCTGGCTGGGCTACCTCCTGCAGCCATCCGACCGCTTCAGCTCATTCAGAACGCTGCAGCCCGTTTGGTGTTCAACCAACCAAAATTCTCTCATGTCACTCCCCTCTTCCGTGACCTTCACTGGCTTCCCATCTCGGCTCGCATCAAATTCAAGACACTGGTACTGTCCTACAGGGCAGTCCACATGTCAGCCCCTTCGTATCTGCAATCTATGGTCAAGTTCCAAACTGGTAATAAAAATAGAGTCCGCACACTGGCAGCTGCTCCCAAATATTTATTTGACCACAAAAAAGTGACGTTTCGGGCAAGGCCCTTCCTCAGACATAAATGAAGTGTAGGGACACACCCCTTAAGTACCCTCGCAGGGGTCACCTGACACATCATGTGATACATAAAATTAAACATACAGTGCACTTGTTCACATAATCAAATGGCAACTGGCAATATCAAAACATAATTGTCTCAAAGGACAATAATGGAAGTATTCAGAACAACTTGAATATCACATAAACTGGGGTTATCAGGCATAAACCGTCATAATGAAATGTAATATTTAAGAAGAAAGTGTGATGTGAACTATTACAAGGTGGTCTCTACTACTTTAAAATTGTGGTAGTAGTAAAAAAGTATATGAAGATACCACAGCTGTGAAGAAAATGACACAGGACAGAGATACTAGACAGAGCAATATTCACTACAATGTGGACATAATGAGATTAGCACACACAAAAGCACAAAAGCACACCTACAAGCACACCTGCAAAAGGACTACAAATGACTACAAAAATGGCCGCAAGTCAAAATCTTCGTTCAGCCCTCTTGGGGCTCGAGTGTCCAGGGTGAAAATCCAAAAGGCCTCTCTTTTAAGTAGAGAGTTGATGTTCCAAACTGCGCATCGCTCCCTCCGCTCCTCCACCCGTCCACATCGCCTCGCTCCTCCACCGCTACGTGGGCTCAAAAGTCGCCCGTCCCGATCGCGACTCTTCTCGGCCCTGGCCACACAATGGTGGAATGAGCTCCCCCCTTCGGTCAGAACGGCCAAATCACTGCCAATCTTTCGGCCAATCAATCTAATGCTACATATTACTTATTCCTTTTCAAACTACTTCCTACATGGTGCTAGTCTATCACAATATCTTAGCTGTCATTGATTGTGTTGCATAGTTGTTTTCTGTACTGTTGACAAATTGTGATATTGTAAGTCGCTTTGGACAAAAGCGTCTGCTAAATGACGTAATGTAATTGTCCTTGATTGCCTACAGCCTGGCGCAGATGGTCGGCCTCTGCTGGATCCATTAGTTCGCACTGTTCTATCAGGACCAGTGAGTGCGGATCCAAACGCAGGAGGCAGAGAAAGGTTTACAGTCTTTATTTTGTGACTGTAGGCAGGGCTGGTTGACACAGGCAGCTGGAAAGTCTCAAACAAAAACCAACGTTTTACTTCAGGAACAGAGAAAATCTTGGCAACGCCAAGCAGCTGATATTCTCCAGGTCAGGAGTCCAACACAAAGAATACTTCTTCAGGAACGAACGAAAACGAAGCCCTGGTCCTTAAACCATGCACTAAAGGCAGTGTACACGGCGTTGTAACAACAGTGTGATCCTGGGCCCTCTGATGTCTGCCTCTTTATCCAGTCCAGCCACACCACGCCATGCCACGCCCCCTCCTGATTCTACATGGCTGGACTCACATCAGTCTCATTACTGTGATTGAGAATGGGGAACAGACTGTGGGGTTGTGTGAGAGAGGCTGGGCACAGAGAACAACAACAGAGGACAAAAATCCTAACAAAAACATGACATGAGGTGAAAAATCGTCATCGCGCCTGTTCTGTTTGGTGGCAGACCCATACCAGAGAGAGATGGAGTTGCAGAGGACAGACTGGATGCTCAAGGTTTTTCTCACCGCACCAAAGGGCCAGCTGTTCAACCTCCCGTCTGTATGCAGACTCATTGCCGTCTTGGATAAGGCCGATGACCGTTGTGTCGACCGTCTTCAAACTTCAGGAGTTGAATACATTATCAATCACTTTGTATGGTTGACGACTTGAGGGCACTCTTTCCAAACAGTGGAAATACCATGTTGGAATAAATCTCTTTTCTACTTATAGTGAAGTAAATAGTTGTTCTGCTTCTCCTGTTGGTTGTCTGTGCAGGTAGAGGGAGGCACACCTGAAGAGCTCTCTCTCCCACGGACTCCTGGAGATGTCAGATCAAATGAACTTCAGAGACCCAAAGGAACACTTGGACAGGCAGGTCCTATGGTGTCTCCTGGAGAGACAGGTCCCCTGGTATCTACTGGAGAGACAGACCCCCTGGTGTCTTCTGGAGAGACAGACCCCCTGGTGTCTACTGGAGAGACAGACCCCCTGGTGTCTACTGGAGAGACAGACCCCCTGGTGTCTTCTGGAGAGACAGACCCCCCGGTGTCTTCTGGAGAGACAGACCCTCTGGTGTCTACTGGAGAGACAGACCCCCTGGTGTCTTCTGGAGAGACAGACCCCCTGGTGTCTTCTGGAGAGACAGACCCTCTGGTGTCTACTGGAGAGACAGACCCCCTGGTGTCTACTGGAGAGACAGATCCCCTGGTGTCTCCTGGAGAGAGGGGTCCCATGTCACCAGGACCAGCTGAGCAGAAGGTATTGCGACCATCACACACACCTGAAAATACATTGTGTTTCTTGACTTTAGACTTAGATTGTTTAGTTACACTGTTGTAACTAATGCAAATTATGTATGGGGAGATTTTCTTTTACTAAGTGCAAATCGTTTTTTATTGTTTAATTGTGCTTGGATTTTACTATTTACTATGATTTTAACAGGGAGCAACGATGGTGGCGGATAAACAGAAGCTCTTGGAAACGCTGGATGATTTGGGAGAGGAAGAGTTCAAGAGGTTCAAGTGGTCCCTGCAGCAGCCTGGCAGCCTGGGACGTTTCCCAGCCATCAAAACCTGCCTGTTGGAGAAAGCAGACAATATGGACACAGTGGATAGGATGGCCCAGACCTACACCAGAGACACTCTGGAGGTGACCAAGAAGATTCTAATGGAGATGAAGAGAACAGATCTAGTAGAGAGATTGTCAAACAGCAGCTCAGAACCCAAAGGTATTGTGATACGAGGTGATATAATATGCTGCAGAGGAGCAGCATGGCTCTGTGATGGCTTTTTAATGGTTTTTAATACAGTGGAGTTCTAAGGCTGCACTTAGCACAATTACATGGACCAGACTTGGAAGCAAAACAAATTAATAGTTGATTTTGTTGTTTTCATAGGATTTGGTGACAGGAAGCAATGCTTTAAAAAAATACTGGTCTTATCCTTTAAAGGATATTTTTTTATGTTTCTCCCTGGATCTTATTCTTGTAACTAACTAAGTTATGTTCTCAAAGTTGTAGCTCTTTTTTAAGAGAAAATTCAATTATCTTTCCTCTCTCAATTACCCCCCCCCCCCCAACCACCTTTTGTCATTTAAATGAACACACCATAACCCAATTGCCGTAACATCTTTAAATTCCGTGTTTTACTTTGTTTCGAACTCAAGCTCTCACTATTGCCATATCGCTGCCGCAGCAGCGCCACTGGATGAACTCATTTTTACTCCAAAAATAAACTTTTTTATAAAACCAACCATCCACCAGTAGGTGGCATGGTATGCATGAGAATGGCGCGGCCACCCACTAGCAATCGCTGTGATTGCGTCACGTCCGCCCAGCTCTCATGCCCCTCACTCTCGCTTCATCCAGCCCACTGTGTGGTCGCTCGTATGTTGCTCCTATATTGCTAACTGAAGTTGCTTTCTTAGCCGTAGCTAACTCCGCCTTGACAGCCCACCAAACTATAGGCGTTCGGCGCGCGAGACCCAGACAGGCATCGGGGCTCCGAACCTGTCCTCTTCGCCTCGGGCGGCGGTTCCAGTTTCATCAAAGTCATTGAAAGCTAAGAGTGTTTTCGCCTCCTTTTGTTAGCTCATTCTGTCTGCTAAGTGTTGCTTTGCCGCCGTGCAAATAGCTTCTACTGACTTTATTGACCTTCTCCTCGGCTGAGGAGTTTTCTTCTGAGACTGACAGCTTTGTAGGGCCCGAGTTCAGTTGGGAGCTCTCCTTGGGTCCCATTCCCTTCGTTGGGCGCCCCCTGCAAGCGCAAGGCGCCGGGCAGGGGGCCCAGCGCACCTTGGTCTATAACCACGGCCTGGCCTCGGGTTGCAGCGCCCAGGACAAGCCCACCGGTCAGCTCGCCAAGGTCGGGGCTTAGTGCCAGCCTTCGGCATGTAGCTCTAGGGACAAGCCCACCATCTTCGGTGCCCATGGCCCGAGTTCGGTTAGGAGCTCTCCTTGGGTCCCATGCCTTTCGTTGGGGCGCCCCTGCCAGCGCAGGGCGCCTGGCAGGGGACCCAAATCACCTTGGCCCATGGCCACAGCCTGGCCATGGGCGGTGGGCTTGTCCTGGGTTTGTAGCGCCCAGGACAAGCCCACCGTTGACGGCGCCGTGCTCCTGTCATCGGTCGGGAGCTCTCCTGTGGACCACACCCCGGGACACCGGCTCACCATCGTCGCGGCCCAGGGCCCGACTTCGGCTGGGAGCCTTCATGGGATCTGTGTACGGCCTCCAGGGTGTTCCACGGCGGTTCAGGCCGCCGAGTGGAGTTGCTAGCCCGCCATCGATGGCATACGACGCCCGTCTTCGGTCTCGGGCTCAAAAGAGGCCTTCGTCCCCGCAGGCCCCTGAAAGCCGCACGGCGTGAGGACCAGCCCGACCTGGCACGTCGGAGTTTGCATGAAGGACTTTCCCCCGGCATGCCTAGCATCTGCGGAGCAGGCCGTGTGACAGGTGGGCGCAGCCTCTCACACCCTGCTCCCCCCAAATTCTCCCCCCAACCGCGTTGCTCGCCAAGGGGGCGATACGCTCGGTCCCCAAGGCGGAGGAGCGCTTGGGGTTCTATCACAGGTACCTTGCCGTACCCAAGAAGGATGGTTCCTTGTGTCCGATTCTGGATATTCGGCGCCTCAACGGGACGCTGAGGAAGTTCCCGTTCCGTATGCTTACCCTTCCCCGCCTTTCAAAGCATTGAGGCCGGGGGATTTCTTTACTTCCGTGGATCTGGAAGGTGTGTTCTTCCATGTCCCCGTGGTTCAGAGGCACAGGAAATACCTGAGGTTCTCCTTCCTGGGAAAAGAGTTCTGCGTCCTGCCATTTGGCATGTCCTTGAGCCCATGGACCTTCACTGTGTGCGTGGAGATAGCCCTGGCTCCCCTCCACTTGAGTGGGATTCGCGTCTTCCTCTATCTCGACGACGCTCTCATAGTCTCAGGTCGGCAGACCCCTGTTACCTCTCAAGAGAGGCACTCGGTTGGGCCGTGTCCTGCTCATGTTGGTCATTCGCACCGACGCCTCCCTCTGGGAGTGCCGCGTGCGGAGGCCTCTCGGCGAACGGCCGGTGGGGAGCTCAGGAGCTTCGCCACATAAACGTGGTAGAGCTGGAGCCGATTTGCCTGGCTCTGCTTCACTTCCAACGGCTGATACATGGGCGCCATGTTCTGATCCGTTCGGACAATACGGCAGCGATCGCCCACCTGAACAAACAGGGCGTTGTGCGGTCCACGGCACTGAACCAGTTAGCGGCGGGGATTCACCTGTGGGCGTATCCCCGTTTCCTTTCGCTCTCAGCGGTTCATGTGCCAGGCCGGCTCAATTTCGGGGGGGCCGACCTGATGTCTCGCGGCAACCCACGTCAGACAGAGTGGTGCCTCCACCCTCAGGCGCACGCTTGGCACCAGGACGGGCTCTATGCTTCCCCCCAATCCCCCTGATTCGACAGGTGTTGGACAGAGTGAGGGAACAGCACCTGCGGCTCTTTTTTGTGGCCCCCTTTTGGCCCAAGCAGATATGGTTTGCGGACCTGATCTCCTTGGCACAGGGACCGCCCTGGCCGTTGCCGTCACGGCTGGATCTCCTATCCCAGGCGGAGGGGGAGGTATGCCATCCCTCCCCCAGTGGGTGGAAATTAGCAGCCTGTTTCCTGAACGGGACCATTTGCTAGCCCAGGGCTTGCCCGAAAAAATGTGGTTTGCACTATTCAGAGTGCTAGGGCTACTTTGACCCGCTCTCAGTACACGGGTCTTTGCGTGTTGGTACACGGACAAAGGAGTGGATCCAGTGAACTGTGGTGTGCAGGCCCGTAGCATAAGTCCCCGCAGGCTCTTAAGGTTACGTAGCCGCGATTTCCGCTTGCCTCATGGGAATGGCGAGTCGGCCCGTGGGGGGGGGGGGGGCTCCCTTTAATCTCGCACTTCATGAAGGGAGCGCGTAGGTTGCGCTCACCATCTCGGTGCGTCTTTCCCAAATGGGACTTGGTCACGGTGCTGGACAGGCTCTCGGGTCATCCGGACTCTGTCGATCTGAAGCTTCTGTCTTTGAAGACTGCGCTGCTGCTGGCCTTGTCATGAGGAAAGAGGGTTGGTGACCTGATTGCCCTCTCGGTGCAGCAGTCCTGCATGGTGTTCGCTGGTGATGGATGCAGGGTGACGTTGCGGCCTAACCCTGCTTACCAACCTAGGAATATTACTGCCAGCTTTAGGTTCATGGTCATAGACTTGGCAGCTTTCTGTCCCCCGCCGTTCAGTTCGGACGAGGAGCGACGTTTGCACATGCTGTGTCCCGTAAGGGCGCTCTCGGCCTACGTGGGGGGGACGCGCCCGTTACGCACTTCGAACCAGTTGTTGGTCTGTTTCGGGCAAATAGCCCAGGGTGGACCCCTTTCCAAGGATCGCTTATCACACTGGATAGTGGAGGCTTTGGCATACTCTAAGGCACCCCCGGAGGGTATCAAGGTGCATTATACGCGAGGCGTCGCGACGTCTTGCGCATTATTGTGCGGTGTATCGGTGGAGGACATGTGCGCAGTGGCCTCATGGTCCTCTCATCACACGTTGTTAGGTACTACAGTTGTGATGTGTCCGGCTCGCTCTTCGTGCGTGCGGTCCTGTCAATTGTTAGGCGGTAGTGCCGTTGTCACTCCGATGCCACACGATGGGGCATGGGCAGTTGCAATGCGTCCGTTGTTAACCTACGCCTCTCAGGGTCGCTCTGAGGAGTGCTCCCTGCAGCAAGGGCGGTTGAAGTTGTCAATAGTGAGAGCTTGAGTTCGAAAAGAAGTAAAACGTTAGGGTTGTGCTACAACCCAGGTTTTACGAGTGAGAATGAGAGCTCTCACTAGCCAGCCTTGCTGCGTCGATGCGTCGATTGCGCAGTGGGCTGGATGAGTTGGAGTGAGGGGCATGAGAGCTGGGCGGACGTGACACAATCACAGCGATTGCTAGTGGGTGCCGTGCCATTCTCATGCATACCATGCCACCTACTGGTGGATGGTTGTTTTTTATAAAAAAGGTAATTTTTGGAGTAAAAATGAAGCACTGCTGTGGCAGCGAAATGGCAATAGTGAGAGCTCTCGTTCTCACTCGTAAAAACTGGTTTGTAGCACAACCCTAATGTTTATTTGATGAAAAAATCCCACTTGAAAACATTAAATAACAAAATATTAAATGATTAATCTCGCGCACCCCCTAGCCTATAGAGGCCGCTCACATACCCCCAAAGGTGCACCACACTTTTGGAATCCCTGCTTTAAGGAATCAGGTTGCATGAAACTTGGTTAGTAATAATAAATTATTCTAAAACAGCTCCCTTATTTATACCCAGTCAGGAGCTGCGTGTCCACCCACCAGTAATGAGCTGATTGGTTGAATTCATTATGGATAAAAAAGAAAACAAATCCAAGGGATGAACAAGCAAAAGTGGGGACACTTATTTACAGCCTGGTCCCTGGTCTCAAAAACAGGACATACAGTTACACATTACATAGAATGAATAACAGATCAATCAAGAATATAGAAAAACAAGAGAATGCAAGCAATACAAGTTCAGAAAACAAATTAGAGAAACAAGAGAATACAAGCAATAAAAATTCTGAAACAAATTAGAGAAAGGCTCCACCCACTACTCTAACTTACTCAGTAGGAATTTTTTCAGAAGGTTCTTAAAACCGATCAAGGAATTTGCAGTGTTAATTTTGTTCGGGATCTTGTTCCATTCCTCTCCCCCGGTGTAGAGGAATGTACTTCTCCCCACCTTGCTTTTTAGATTAGGAAGTTTCAAGTCCGCCACACTAGCTCCTGTGTTCCTGCCATGGGCGTCCCGAATAAACTGAAAATACTTATTAAAGTAATTTGGGCATAGGTCATGCAGTATAGACCATGATGAGTTTTAACTGTTGAACTCTACATTCAACGGGGAGCCAATTCAACTCCTTAAAATGAATTGGGCCAATGTGCTTCTAGGGCTGAGGTTAAGAATAACCCTCATTAATTTGTTTGGAGCTTTTTGAAGGCTGTCTTTTGATCTTTTGGTTAAACCACTGTACCGTGATATACAGTTGTAGTCATAGTGACATTGGATTAAGGACGTAGCTAAAAGTCTCATGGTCTTCTTGTCCAGGAATTTAGATATTCTTGTCAAGTATTTTGTCCGAGTGGATTTTAGCCTCACTCGACATACACTGGTCCAATTGACATCCCAGAAACACTTTTCCTCTAGCACCTAGTTCCTCATTGCGCGGCTCGCGAGAAATTTAGATTTCCCCCCCCCCCCCCCTGCTCTCCCCAAAATTTCAATAAACCTTTATGGCATATTATTACAATACAACAATACTGGTGTTGACAGTAATAGAAGGTGCCAAATCATTCAAAACAGTAAGCATTTAGCTTTTAGTAGGAGTATTGTGCCAGCGTGCAGCGCTGTTCCAAAACGTGTCAACGTGTGTCATTGCCTGGGAAACGCACATCCCATAATACAACTGTTCGCATCGCATCCCATAATAGTATGATGATACTTGGGATGCCATTGTGAACATGGATGCGAACAGGTTAGCTAAAACTTTAGCGTCGCCAGCGACGGCCGTTTCGAAATCCCTCCAGGCCTGAAATATTTTCTAGGGGAAACTGGTATATGTGTGTGTGTGTGTGTGTGTGTGTGTGTGTGTGTGTGTGTGTGTGTGTGTGTGTGTGGAAAACAATAAAACACAAAAAAATGGTCGGCAGATGTGCTTGGTTGGGGTGGCTTTTGGTGTTTTGCGGTAAACGTGGCTCTCCTATTGACTTTGTGCTGCCAGTGCAGCTATCATCGAAGAAATAGTGAGGATCACTGCTCTAGCATAATACCATTACATTCCACCGGCAAACTGGGTTGGTCCCTTAATTTATACCTTGATCCAGTGCAGGGATAGCGTATTGTTGCATAACCATGTGGTTACATTATAAAGCTCTTTGCTAAGGGATGATCTAACTGATTCTAAGCACTCTCCGGTTACCATCAAGGTGGAGTCATCTGCGTATTCCATGTCATTAATGTACAACAGAAATAATAAAGGACCAATTATGCTTCCTTGGGGGACCCCACAGGTGAGCGTTTTGGGCTCAGAGAGTACCCCTCCTACTTCTACTCTTTGGACTCTGTCGGAGAGGTATGACTGTACCCAGTTCAGTGCCTCCCCTTTGAAACCTATTGCCTTCAGTTTACATAGTAACATTTGGTGATTGACATTGTGTCGAATGCTCTTTGTAAGTCGAGCATTGCCATTCCACAATACTTTCCACGGTCAATGTTTGTTTCTTGATCAAATCTGTTAAGAAGGTCAAACAAGTATCCGTGAGACTGTCTAAAACCTGATTGAAAATCATATAAAATATTAAACTGATTAACATACTTAAAAATCTGCTCGTGAACAACTCTCTCTAAAATTGTACTCAAAACACTTAAAATAGACACATGCCTGTAGTTACTTTGATCAATTTTACTGCCTTTCTTGTAAAGGGAAGTCACTCTAGCTTTTTTATATTCCTGTGGGACCTTTGATTGGATGATAGACAGATTTACAATGTGTGTGACATATGGAGAAATGGGATTGTAACTTGGGAGAGGGAGAACTGCTCCCCAATAATCCCTTTGAATTTATAGTACTGTTTCACTGCAGGTTCATCAAAGTCCTTTGTATTAGCAGGAAGCTTTTGCACTAAGTCACTTGCTATTGTTGTAACAAAAAATGATTAAAACTGTCAGCAACTGTAGCCTTGTCAAAGCTTAGAGAGCCATTAATATTCAGGCCTATACTACCTTGTTTAATTTTGGGTTTCTCCTTGGTACCTAATAATCCAGGAGGGAGTTGTGAATGTGTAAATTATTAATGTGTAAAATAACTCATTGATTCCATCTGTTGTTTGTTCTTTCAGAAACTCATGATGCTGCCTGTCAACATCGACACAAATCCAAACTGATAAAGGAGCTTCAGTATCTGTTTGACGGGATTGCTGAAACAGACGCAAACCGAACACTTCTGAACGAGATCTTCACAATGCTTTACCTCACAATCGGAAAGAGTAGAAAGGTCAATTATGAACATGAAGTCAGACAGATTGAAGAAGCATCCCGGAAACCTGCGAGATCAGAAACAACACTAAAATGTGAAGACATCTTTAACCCCTTACCTGGAAGAGTTGAACCAACCAGAGCAGTGATGACAATGGGAGTGGCTGGCATTGGGAAAACAGTCTTAACACAAAAGTTCACCCTGGACTGGGCTGAAGACAAAGCCAACCAGGATATCGAGTTCATATTTCTGTTCACTTTCCGAGAGCTGAATCTGCAGAAAAATAAAAAAATCACCTTGGTGGAACTTATTCATCTCTTCTTTCCTCTGACCAAAGAAGCAGGAATCTGCAGTTTTGACAAGTTCCAGTTTCTGTTCATCTTTGACGGTCTGGATGAGTATCGACCTCCTCTAGACTTCCAGAATGAGATTGTGACTGATGTTACAGAGCCGGCCTCAGTGGATGTGCTGCTGACAAACCTCATCAGGGGGAAACTGCTTCCCCTTGCTCGCATCTGGATGACCACACGACCTGGAGCAGCCAATCAGATCCCTCCTAAGTGCTTTGACGTGGTGACAGAGGTGAGAGGCTTCACTGACTCACAGAAGGAAGAGTACTTCAAGAAGAGATTGAAGAGGATGGAGGAGGAGAAGAGTGATGTGAAGAAATTCACGGAAGAGCAGGCCAGCAGAATCATCTCCCACATCAAGGCTTCACGAACCATCCACATCATGTGCTACATCCCAGTCTTCTGCTGGATCACTGCTATGGTTCTGGAGTCTGTGTGGAAAACCAGTGAGACAGGAAAGATGCCCAAGACCCTGACTGAGATGTACATCCAATTCCTGGTGGTTCAGTCCAAACGGGGGAATGTCAAGTACTATGGGAGAGCTGAGACAGATGCACCCTGGAGTGAAGAGACCAGCAAGATGATTCTCTCTCTGGCAAAAGTGGCTTCTGAGCAGCTGAAGAAAGGCAACCTGATCTTCTATGCAGCCGACCTGAAAGAGTGTGGCATTGATACCAAAGCAGCATCAGTGTACTCAGGAGTGTTCACACAGCTCTTTAAAGAGGAGAAGTGTGGGCTGTACCAGGACATGGTGTACTCTTTTGTCCATCTGAGCATTCAGGAGTTTCTGGCTGCTGTCTACATGTTCCACTGTCACACAAACATGGATGAGAAGGTACTGGAGACATTCCTGGGAAAAGGTTTGGTTAGATCTGAAGACAGTGGACACTCCCTCGATGTCTTCCTGCAGACAGCCATGCACAAATCCCTGGAGAGTGAAAATGGCCACCTGGACCTCTTTGTCCGCTTCCTTCATGGCCTCTCACTAGAGTCCAGCCAGAAACCCCTACGAGGCTTGCTGGGTCAGACAGAGAGCAGACCAGACAGCATCCAGAGAGCCATCAGCAACCTGAAGGAGTTGGCCATCTCCAATACCTCTCCTGACAGAAGCATCAACATCTTCCACTGTTTGATGGAAATGAATGATCGGTCGGTACATCAGGAGATCCTACAGTTCCTTAAGTCAGAAAACAGATCACGGTATGAACTCTCTGAGAGTGACTGCTCAGCTCTGGCCTACATGCTAGAGATGTCAGAGGAAGTTCTGGATGTGTTGGACCTGGAGGCCTACAACATATCACAAGACGGACAACTGAGACTGATCCCAGCTGTGAGGAACTGCAGGAAGGCCCGGTTAGTCCTGATGTGATTGTGAATACCAACAGTGTAGATTTTTTTCCCAAAGGGCCAAACTGTCTTACATAAAGTAACCGACGAGCTGCACATTGGACATTATACACGCCAACACTCCTGCAGTTGAGTGTCTATGGGATCAAATAACATAATCATGATCCAATATAGGCGTCCAGGAATTGGGGAATAGGGGGGCTCCTTATTCCAAGCTTTGTCTGGGGGGAGGCCCACAGTCTCAGACTTTGAAACACCACTGCTCGATACCTTTTTCGATACGGGGGTGGGGGGGGGGGGGGGGGGGTATAGGGCAACATATCAAGAGCCATACAAAAGTAAACATTGGACAGACAGACACACATTTCTCCATAATCTAGGCCAGATGGAACAAATTAAAAACTTTGCTCTACAGCAGATTACCCCTGCTGTACTCATCAGCCTATCACAACACAACAGATTAGCCCTAGTAGTCATCAGCCTATCACAACATAGCAGATTACCCCTGCTCTAGTCATCAGCCTATAGCCACTTTCACATATAGATCCCACAATATTGCCGTTCAGAAGGCCCGCAACCCCGGCAGTTTTGCCACAGAAATTGCTTTCACACAGAACCAATCAGCCCCGCCATATTTCCGAGTTAAAGTCTGACAAACTAAAATGATGCTGGTCACCAAGTCCGGTGAAAATAATCCCATCTCAGCACAATTTGAGTTGTAGCCTATTAAAATAGGCTCAAATTACATTTCCACACAGCTCCTCCTATTAAGTAGCCTAAATTAATATTTTCATGTGTAGGTTATATCGTAGGCTACTGTATGATGAACGAAACCACCAAACATCGCCTGCATGCCCAACAACTCTCCACAGTGCAGCTGGTCATTAAGAAGATGAAAGAGAAAACACGAGAGCTCACCCAAATATGCCGACAACGCGGAAACTGGTAATCCATTAAAGTTGCTGGTGAATTTGGTCACATTTTCAACACATATTTGAGACAAAGAAGATACAGGCGAAGGACATCATAACCATGGATGAAACTGCGTTGTGGTTTGACATGCTCGGCTCACGGTGGCGCAGTGGTAGCGCTGTCGCCTCACAGTCGTGGGTTCGATTCCCACCTGGGACGCTGTGAGCGCTGAAAGAGTGCGTGCCCGTCTGCATGCCCACCACCCGGGTGGGGTCATCAAAAGGGCCCCCTGGGGGTTTCCTTCAGGAACCCCTCACAAAAAACATGCAATATCCTGGTCGCTGAAGTGGTGCCTCCTCTGGTCGTTTGGGGCGCCTGTTCAGAGGGAGGGGAACTCATTGGAATAGTGTGATCCTCCCACGTGCTATGTCCTACCGGTGAAGCTTCCCCTGTCAGGTGAAAAGAAGTGGCTGGCTACTGCCCATGTCTCGGAGGAAGCATGGATCCAGTTTCAGCAGAGGGCAGAGGGTAGAGCAGCAACCAGGATAAATGAATTAAATTAACACTAATGGGCGATAAAAATGGCATAAAAAAATCTCTGGGAAAAAAGACATGCTCGGCTCAACTACAGTGAATGCGAGAGTGGCGGGGTTTGATTGATGCACTCTTTAAAGTGGAAATTCGTTCCCCGGCAACACATTTTGGTTCTGGGCTTTTTCTTTTAGTTTCTGATGATTTTTCTACATCAAATCCCTCAGGTTTGGTCCAATGATTTGTTTGAGAATAGTATAGATTTTTCCCCCTGCCAGCGTTCTCATCAATATGTGCAGCTCGGCAGCATGGAACAATTAACCTGCCTTCACATGATAAGTGATCTTCTCTTCTCTCACCGTGAGGTAGAGAATTTTGCCTACTAATGTCAACATCGTTTGAGCATAAAATAGCCTAAGGGACCGTTCGTTATTTAGGGAAGGGGCCACTGGAGGAAAATAGGGGAGGGTAATCTTGTTTTGAATTTAGTTTGAGGGAGGGTACATTCTCTTTAATTTGAGTCCAGGGGAGGGGTATACAATTTTGATTAGATAAAAATATATAAACTTTTTGTTTGTGTGTAATGTTTGCTTTTCGGACTTCAACAACTACTGAGTTGCTTCATTTACACCCCTCCTGTCCAAACTGTTTGGTATGTCCCGGTGCATTGTTTCTCTTTGGCGGTCTGATCTGTCGATCTTTGTGCTTGGCCTATCCAGACAGTAGGCGTGTACAGTATCTGGCCAATCAGTGGGCTCTGTTTGCCTCGACGGAGGGCTGGGGTCTTGTACGCACTGCTGGGGTAACCTATACGTTCATATCAGCGAGGCTGCGACAGGCTGGTGTGCTGTTGCTGCTTTCTTTCGGGAGTGGCTGACTCATTGTGATACTAATAGTTTGATTTGATTGTATAACTTAGTGTAAGACCACCATCCTGCGGGAGCCCTTACACGTAATTATTGTTGCTGCTGCGTGCTATCATGACGTGGTGATATGTAACAAGTGTCAACCAACCTGTGCTGTGATGCTATGAGCTGTTTTAATTAAAACATATATATATATTTTTGTCGATAATAAAGATTCCTATTTTAATATTAAGCTGCTTCTTGGTGTGTGTGCCTTAACGGTGTTGGAGCCTGTGGCTGTGGTCTCTAGGTGCCACAATATGGAAGTAGGCTACATTTCCAGCACGAAAAGTCGAGCAAACAAACAGACATGGCATCACAAAATATATATGGGCTCTATCGTTACGCCAGATAAGTCTAGGAAGTCACAGTAGAACCGAGTTGGCTCACTCATCTCCTAAATTACGTAAAGTCTACAAGGGATATTTATACCACCAGGATGACATATATGTTTCACATAGGGTTGTGTTTTGATTTCGAGATTTTATTTTGTCCAATATTGAAATGTTCGACAATTGCATGTTGTGTTAACATTATTTCTATCTACCTTTCTATCTATTTAGGCTAATTTGGATGCTATTTGTTATCGAAATGTACCTCAATGGATGCTGGGAGATTTTACATGTGTGGCTTTGTGCCTGTCTGCTGAGGGAGTGAGAGAGAGAAAGAGAGGGGGGACAGAGAGTGGAGAGTCCGCCACATAGAACCGGCTAACTTTTTTCCATCAGTCATTCACTGCTATTTAAACACAAATATTGATATACACAGACTGAAGATTGTTTCACAAGCGAAAATAGCAGAATGTAGCAACCGGAGGAGGCGGTCGCTCTGATTGGTGACAGTTCTGCTCTTAAGAAGCGCAAAGGATTATGGGAGTTCATGTTCTTGTGGGAAGCTTCTTACTGTACAGTTAAAAACGTGGTTTAGTGATGTTGTGCATATGTTTTGATTGCATTATGTGGTATTATGGCAATGTTTGTGTGGCCAGGATATGTTTAGTTTTACTATCAATGTAGCCACCACGACTGAGACTGTTAGTGTGTTTGATCACCTCTGGCCGGAGTTTCTGGAAATGTTAGGTTAAAAGTAAGATATCTGTGTCAGTCTGCATTCTTCCACGCAAACTTGCCACAATATTGTTTGGGGAGGGTTAATTATAATTTTCAAATCGCTTCGGGAGGGTGAAGGAAAAATATATTTTGATCAGGGAAGGGGCACAGCTTTTTATTTCAGAGCACACCAAATCCCTCCAGTGACCCCCTTTCTAAATAACGAACGGTCCCTAACCTACTTACTCATGAACTGTAGGTACGGAGCATTCTTCCTGGCGCCCCTGTTACAGTCATGGATTGCATAGGCTACTTTTTTTTAACTTTTATTTAAACCTTTCCCCTTTTTATTGCTGTGTGAGGTGGTTTCCCCTGTAATTTATTTTAATGAGAGCTGAGCTTCGATCCGTCTTCCCACGGGTACCCTTTCAGACAGACGTTGATTCGGGGCTATGACTACCTTCACCGGTGGAACGAAAGGCGTAACAAAATGATCCACCACTCCGCATTTGTGACTTTTACACAGGAGGCAAGTCTTACGCTACGTTCACACATGCCGCCGAACGTAAGCAGAACTGAACCTTGAAGCAGGTACAAGCTGAACGTACGCCTTGTTGTTCACACAGGACGCCTTCTCGTTTCCTTTCAGCGCCTACTTCCGCGGCTTGAACCCGCCCACAACTCCCATTGACTTCATGCCTCGCGGCTTCACGGCTTCAGTGTCAAGCTTGGAAATTCGGCCTCAGAGCGGAGTGATCGCTTCGGCGTGGCATGAGTGTGGCTTCGGCACGGCGTCAGCGTGGCACGCGCGCAGGTGGTGTGAACAGTTTAGCCTGTTAACAAGGACGCCAAAATGAAACTTGTGGGTACAGCGTAGGTACAGCGTAGGTTGAGCGTTGCTTTGGCATGCTGTGTGAACGTGGCCTTAATAATCCCACAACATTCACGGCTTTCACAGACTGTGTGAAAGGGGCTTGAGAGAACACAGCAGTTTAACCCTGCTCTAGTCATCAGCATATAGAGCAATTTGGAGTGGACGTCACAGGGTTATGTCACTGCAGTTGCGCACGCATCGTGGTACCAGAAACCGAAACTAGAGACCCCCGGAATAAGGGAAAAAGACGTCTTGTGCCATATAGGCGCTGCGCTTTCCAACTAGGAATATGAAGATGTCCGGCACTGCAACTTTGGCGATGTAGTTTGATCCAAGACCAATCCTGACAGCGAATACTGGTCAGGAAACCTCACCCCATCGAAAGAGTTACAGTAGTTTATTTGTGTAAGATAACCTGTCTGTTGCTGGCAAACCTTTGAAATACGTGGAGAAGGCATCCAGGTCTTCCATATTTCTATGACCACTGAATCGCTAGCTGTCACTTTCTGCAACCAGTTCGGCTAGGCCCACAAAATGCATAATCACTGTTTGCAAACATATACGATGTCTGTAACAACACAGCAGATTACCCCTGCTGTAGTCATCAGCCTATCACAACACAGCAGATTACCCCTGCTGTAGTCATCAGCCTATCACAACACAGCAGATTATCCCTGCTCTACTCATCAGCCTATCACAACACAGCAGATTATCTCTGCTCTAGTCATCAGCCTATCACAACACAGCAGATTATCCCTGCTCTACTCATCAGCCTATAACAACACAGCAGATTACACCTGCTCTAGTCATCACAGGCTATCAAAACACAGCAGATTACCTCTGCTCTAGTCATCAGCCTATCATAACACAGCAGATTACACCTGCTCTAGTCATCAGCCTATCACAACACAGCTGATTACACCTGCTCTAGTCATCAGCCTATCACAACACAGCAGATTATCCCTGCTCTACTCATCAGCCTATCACAACACAGCAGATTATCTCTGCTCTAGTCATCAGCCTATCACAACACAGCAGATTATCCCTGCTCTACTCATCAGCCTATAACAACACAGCAGATTACACCTGCTCTAGTCATCACAGGCTATCAAAACACAGCAGATTACCTCTGCTCTAGTCATCAGCCTATCATAACACAGCAGATTACACCTGCTCTAGTCATCAGCCTATCACAACACAGCTGATTACACCTGCTCTAGTCATCAGCCTATCACAACACAGCAGATTATCTCTGCTCTAGTCATCAGCCTATCACAACACAGCAGATTACCCCTGCTCTAGTCATCAGCCTATCACCAATCTGGGAACCCATTGGTGAAAAAAAAAATCTCTAACCTCTGGGGGCAGCCCCGTTTCAATGTGGTGCAACAGGAACTCAAGAGGCGCAGTCGGCAGCAGAAGAAAATCCCTTTCCGCTCCCTGCAAGCTCTACCATTGGCTCCAACCTACCGGCTCTGCCCATTAATGCATTTATTTTCTGCTCCATGCGTGTCGCTCTCAAATCCGTCCATCGCTATGAAACAAAAATAACAACTCTAGCTCATTGATAGTAGCAAGTAGCAACTTGCTATACGCTGAAAATGGTAAGTTTTGACTACACACCGGTCACGTGCACTTCATTTTGATCGGGTAAAGTGCAGCATGACTGCGAGCGCTGTTACACCCCTTTTGACAGAGCCTGCCGACAGATTTTCGATGCAAGTCGAAAGTCTGTCTGGAGAGATTAACCAGAGATTATCACAAAACAGCAGATTACCCCTGCTCTAGTCATCAGCCTATCACAACACTTTTAGCTTGTTGAAATAACATACCCACCAATATAGGGAGAGAAAAGTCTGTAGTATGTTTGATTTTTCATTAAGAGAAAGCACTGCTGGTATCGATACTGTTGCAAGTGAGTATTGTTTCAAATGTTTAGTATTGACACTTATAGATATTGACAACCTTACTTTATACCTGACACATCAGAATTTAAGTAAAGATCTATAGTTCCTCAAACATACAGAATATTAGCTGTTGTTCTACATAGCAGTGGCTTAACATGTTACAAAGTAATGTGTCACACATTACTAATAATTACATGACATTACTGTAATCACATTACTTTTTCCTGTAACAGAGTAAAGACATTACTGTTCCAGGTTCAGTTTTATATTCCGTTACTGAGCAGATTGGTTGGGTAACGCTTTAGAATACAGCCCGCAAATAAGCATGTAGTTATAGTATAACAACGGGGTTTAAGGAGTGTAGTTATGGTATAACAATGGGGTTTAAGGAGTGTAGTTATAGTATAACAACGGGGTTTAAGGAGTGTAGTTATAGTATAACAACGGGGTTTAAGGAGTGTAGTTATGGTATAACAATGGGGTTTAAGGAGTGTAGTTATAGTATAACAACGGGGTTTAAGGAGTGTAGTTATAGTATAACAACGGGCTTTAAGGAGTGTAGTTATAGTCTAACTACGGGGTTTAAGCAGTGAAAAAATACTTTAACTAGAGGGTAACAAGATCTGTACTTATAGTCTAACTACGGGGTTGTGGACTGTATTATGAAGCAGGGGACCAATGTTTGTACTTATAGGCTAATTACGGGGTACCACACTTTATTACAGGGTAACTACGGGGTTTAAGGAGTGTAGTTATAGTATAACTACGGGGTTTAAGGAGTGTCGTTATAGTATAACAACAGGGTTTAAGGAGTGTAGTTATACTATAACTACACTCCTTAAACCCCGTTGTTATACCATAACTACACTCCTTAAACCCCGTTGTTATACTATAACTACACTCCTTAAACCCTGTTGTTATACTATAACTACACTCCTTAAACCCTGTTGTTATACCATAACTACACTCCTTAAACCCCGTTGTTATACTATAACTACACTCCTTAAACCCAGTTGTTATACTATAACTACACTCCTTAAACCCCGTTGTTATACCATAACTACACTCCTTAAACCCCGTTGTTATACCATAACTACACTCCTTAAACCCCGTTGTTATACTATAACTACACTCCTTAAACCCCGTTGTTATACTATTACTACACTCCTTAAACCCTGTTGTTATACCATAACTACATTCCTTAAACCCCGTTGTTATACCATAACTACACTTCTTAAACCTCGTTGTTATACTATAACTACACTCCTTAAACCCTGTTGTTATACCATAACTACACTCCTTAAACCCTGTTGTTATACTATAACTACACTCCTTAAACCCTGTTGTTATACTATAACTACACTCCTTAAACCCTGTTGTTATACCATAACTACACTCCTTAAACCCCGTTGTTATACTATAACTACACTCCTTAAACCCAGTTGTTATACCATAACTACACTCCTTAAACCCTGTTGTTATACCATAACTACACTCCTTAAACCCCGTTGTTATACTATAACTACACTCCTTAAACCCCGTTGTTATACTATAACTACACTCCTTAAACCCCGTTGTTATACTATAACTACACTCCTTAAACCCCGTAGTTATACTATAACTACACTCCTTAAACCCCGTTGTTATACCATAAGTACAGATCTTGTTACCCTCTAGTTAATTCACTCCTTAAACCCCGTAGTTAGACTATAACTACATGTGTATTTGCGGGCTGTATTCTAAAGCCTTACCATTGGTTGTTTCTTGAGTTTCATTCTTTAGTCGAGTTCAACTCTTTATTGGTCTAATATCTATGAAAGATCCCCCTCGTCTTCTCCTGCCTTCAGCTCATGTGAGAAATATCAGAATTACAGAGAGTGACATGAACGAGCCGACAAACAGGAAAATATGACTCGGAAAGTTGTAATTTGTCTAAGGTGTCTAATGGTGTCAGGCGGTACTGTGTTACCAGAATTTTAACCAAACTGCCTCAATTATTGTAGTTATCCTCATTAGTAGTAGTAGTAATAGTAGTAGTACTAGTAGTAGTTGTTGTAAATGTTTTATAAGTTTTACTTGCATAGTCTCAGCTCTGTTTTGATATTTTACATTAGGCTAAATCTGTAAACAGAGTTTCCAACTTTGGACGCTCAGAGACCTCAGCTCTCAAGTCCTGGGCCCCGTTCCAATACCCATACTTGTACTTCTTTCTTGTAGTATGTACTGCCGCTGCCCTCACAAAGTATGGATTGTAGTGTGCAGCATGCATGCAAAATGCATACTATTGGGACACACTACATCTGTCGTCACGTGAGCTTCCTGAACTCCGACCTCTTGCTCACTTCCGCCGACGTCCGCAGCGCCATATTTGAGTGTTTTTTTTTTTTTTTTTTCAATAAACAAAGTCTGGCAGTAACAAACAGTACATTATACAAAAAATTCAGACTAAACGTTTACAAAATTGGAACAGACAATCAAATAAACAAAATAAAATAAATAAAGCAAAAACATTAAGTCAGAGATCTAAACAGGAATCAAGATATGCATGTTTTGGTACACACCATGCTTGTTTGGTTTTAACATATTTCAAGGCTTTCTTAAAGTTAATTATCTCATTCATGAACACGCAGCTCAGTCAGTGCGACGTAACTCCAGTAGGTGGCGGTAATGCACAAAAAGTTGTTTGCCAACCGCCATAAAACATTAGAAGAAGAAGAAGAAGACATAACTTCCTGCTGCGCAAAGGATTGTGGGGAAGTTTGGCTGAAGCAGCATGCATCGATGCATACTCCGAAATAGGAGCTGATGTAGTACAACATCCTGGTACTCTTGGCATACTGCATCTGACATACTATGTATTGGGACATACTAAATCTTTTTTTGCCTACTAAATAGTATGGAAGTATGGGTATTGGAACGGGGCCCATGTCTCAGCTCTGAAGTCCATCTCCTCCTTTATCCTTTATTCAGATTGAGGGGCTGCAACTTGTCAGAGACTGCCTGTGCAATCCTGGCCTCAGGTCTGAAGTCCAACCCCTGCCATCTGACAGAGCTGGACCTGAGTCACAGCAACCTGATTCTGGAGCGGAGGACGCTGCATTCAGGAGTGAAGCATCTCTCTGCTGGACTGGAGAGTCCACACTGCAGACTGGAGACTCTCAGGTCAGACATATTTAATAATGTGCTGATGAGATTTCAATATCGTCACCTTGCTAAACTAATGGCCTAAGTCATATTTTCAAGTTTTTCAGGAGACACAAAAAACTGAACCAAATAGAGAGTATATGATATTCCTTAATCATTTCACACAAAAAGGTTATGCCAATATATGACATTTAACATACAAATAACGCTGTATGTCAAATCATGTTGCATAAGTGGATTAAATGACTTAGGCCAATTTATGAACATGCCGTTGCATCTTAGGCAATTTTAAACCTGACTTAGGCAAAACACTGCACATCTTTTACTCCCACTTCTGTGACCACAAACAGTTTAAAACGCTAGTGGAGCACATAGTTAGAGACTCAGGAGACAGAGGGAAGTTTGACTTTCATTTAATAAAGCAAACTCATCTTTACTGCGTCACTCTTAACAAATTGTAATTTAAACTTAAACTTAAATCCTTCTTAAATCAAACAAATGTCAATTAAATCAAACACTGAGGAGGCATGTGCCTCTCCTCACTTCTTCCTCCAGCTCTTTGCTGGGTTTTAACTAACCCTTTAACAATTTCACTGCTCACAAGTAATTTTTTGCAAGTCCAAGTCAAGTCTCAAGTCTTTGAGGGGCAATCCAAGTCAAGTCTTTGAGGGGAAAGTCCAAGTCAAGTCTTTGAGGGGCAAGTCCAAGTCAAGTCTCAAGTCCCTATGGATGAGCGTTCTATCCAGCTGCATGTACATGGTCCTTCGAGCCCGGATGGGCCTCAGCAAGTGGGAATGGACCAGAGGAACCAGCAGCCAGTAGGGGGAAGAAGGTCACCTCCATACCTTCAGTTGTGGGGATATCATCCACCATCGCACCCCCCTCCCCCACAACGATACCATCCCCATGTAGTTGGGCCTACACCTGAGCGGCAGCATGGCTAACCTGCACGAGACACCATGGACTATTTGAGACACTTCTTGAGGAGGCTTGATGCGGTAGAGGGATGCTTGTACTCAAGGAAAGCGCTCCCTGTGCCTCACCCAGTCCAGGCGCTCCCTGTGCCTCACCCAGCCCAGGCGCTCCCTGTGCCTCACCCAGTCCAGGCGCTCCCTGTGCCTCACCCAGTCCAGGTGCTCCCTGTGCCTCACCCAGTCCCGGTGCCCCCCGCACTGCCAGTTCCGATGCCCCCCGCACCGGCAGTCCCAGTGCCCCCCGCACCACCAGTCCCGGTGCCCTCCGCACCGCCAGTCCCAGTGCCCCCGCACTGCAAGTCCCAGTGCCCCCGCACTGCCAGTCCCGGTGCCCCCCGCACCGCCAGTCCTGGTGCCCTCCACACCGCCAGTCCCAGAGCCCCCGCACTGCCAGTCCCCCCGCACTGCCAGTCCTGGTGCCCCCCGCACTGCCAGTCCTGGTGCCCTCCGCACCGCCAGTCCCGGTGCTCCCCGCATCGCCAGTCCCGGTGCCCCCCGCACCGCCAGTCCTGGTGGGCCCCCTGGCGCCAGTCCCGGTGCCCCCCGCACTGCCAGTTCCAGTGCCCCCCGCACCCCCAGTCCCGGTGGCCCCCCTGGCTCCAGTCCCAGTGCCCCACACACCACCAGTCCCAGTGCCCCCCGCACTGCCAGTTCCGGTGCCCCCCGCACTGCCAGTTCCAGTGCCCCCTGCACTGCCAGTCCCGGTGCCCCCTGCACTGCCAGTTCCGGTGCCCCCCGCACTGCCAGTTCCAGTGCCCCCCGCACCCCCAGTCCCGGTGGCCCCCCTGGCTCCAGTCCCAGTGCCCCCTGCACCGCCAGTTCCGGTACCCCCCGCACCGCCAGTCCCGGTGGCCCCCCTGGCTCCAGTCCTAGTGCCCCCCGCACTGCCAGTCCCAGTGCCCCTCGCACTGCCAGTTCCGGTGCCCCCCGCACCGCCAGTCCCGGTGGCCCCCCTGGCTCCAGTCCTAGTGCCCCCCGCACTGCCAGTCCCAGTGCCCCTCGCACTGCCAGTCCCGGTGCCCCCCGCACCGTCAGTCCCGGTGGCCCCCCCAGCTCCAGTCCCGGTGCCCCCTGCACCCCCTGCTCTGGTGGCCCCCGCACCTCCATCTGCTCCCTTGGCGCCCATCCCTCGGCGCCAATCTTCCGTGGCTCCCATCCCTCGGCGCCACCCTCCATAACAGTCCAGCCGGAGTCGACAATATCCGGGCCGGCCCCCTGAGTATACCTGCCGGCGTCACCAGCATCCAGGTCGGCCTCCGGAAAGGTCCTGTCTGTGGCGTCGGTGTCTGGGACATCATCCGGGGTTGCTCAACCTGTCTGCTCTGCCTCCTGGATGCCCTCCGGACCAGATGGCCCCTTCAGCCCTGCCTCCGGCCGTCTTGGCTCTTTTTTCACCGGCCATGCAGCTTGCCCCATTTCACCCTGCTATGGGGCGGCCATGACAGCCGAACGGTTTGCCTCATTTACTCTCCTTACCTTCAATTCCCCTGCCTCTAGTCACTTTTCTTAGTATACATATTCACTAGTGAATATGGGGGCGGCTGTACAAAAGTGACTCTCGGACTCCAATTCCCATAACCCATCACTCCCTCACCTCCAGCCATTTTCCCTCCCCTAAGCACACCTGCACCTAATTCTGGACTGATCACCACACACCTGCACTTAAGAGGCTCTAAGAGCCTTCACACTCAGTGTGTGTGCTCCAGACAGCAGTGGAGGAGGCTGCTTTCGTTCTTCCCTATTGATTGCCATGTACAGATGCATTATTTGAAGCCCTCATCTGCTTGTACATCTGCATCTGCCTGTACATCATCATCAAGGGATCTGCTTTAAATAAACACCCTTGGCATATGTTCCTCTGGTCCTCTTCATTCTAATCGGTGTCCCACTTGCTGAGGCTACACCCGTAACCAACCCACTAGCAGTTTGTACATACAAAGAGCTTCATTTATGTTGAAGTATTTCTTTTTCCTTGATGCAGATGCCATTTTAAAAGCTTGTAAAATGGCCTAAGTCACATTGCCTTGTGACTTAGGCAAAAATAAAATGGCCTAAGTCACAGTTAGATTGATTTAGTCACACTATTGATTTAGGCCATTAGAATATTGAGGTAAAAACAGCATTTTCTTTTCAATTAGGATGTTGGCCGTTTTACCAGAGGTGGGGAGCATCCTGAAGAGCTGACTTAGGCAAAAATATCATTTTCGTAAAAAAGTGACTTAGGCCATTAGTTTAGCAAGGTGACGATATTGTACTTTGAGGACATCTGAAGTTGTTCCATCTGAAATCAGACAGGATGTGGTTTTAGAGGCTTAGATCTCAGATGTTGCTCATGTTGTTTTCACCAGAAGTGGAAAGTGGAAAGAGTACTGATAAATCCTACTCAAGTACAAATAAATAGTGTTACTTTAGTGAAGATTAACTCAAGTACACGTGAAATTACCAGTCCAGGAAATTACTCAAGTAAGAGTAAAAAAAGTAGCCTATTTAAAAGTACTCGAGTAAAAGTACATTTGTGTTACTTTAAAAATGTTGTATTTATTTATTCATTTATTTGCGGGACAATGCACAATAATGAACATTCTCCTTTATATAAAGGAGCAAGTGGGCAATGTTTGTTTCTATGTTTGCCCCACTGATGATGTCACAATGTCTATGACATCAGTGATGTCATCAGTGACATCATTATTGACCAAATCATCATTATGACATCACTGATGTTGTCATAGGCACTGATGTCATAGGCATTGTGACATCATCAGTGACAGTGATGTCACCAGTAATGCGAAGTTGGGCAATTGTGTGCTGCACATGCCAATGGAGCAAGCGAGGCCACGCAGCAGCCGAGCTGCACGCGAGGCAGCATCATCAGTGCCAGCATTATTGACCAAAATCATCTTATGACATCACTGATGATGTCAGGGTCATTGTGACATCATCAGTGATGAGAAGTTCAGCAATTGTGCGCTTGTGCATGCCAATAGAGCAGGCGATTGTGCGCTGCACATGCCAATAGAGCAGGGGAGGCCACGCAGCATCCGAGCTACGGACGAGGCTACGCGTTTCAGTTGTCTCCGACCGGCTCCGACTGACCGGCTCCGACTGACGGGCCCCACTCCCTGCGTGTCAAATCCCTCGATCTTAACTTTTGTGTCGGGTTAGTTTAGTTGTTACACATCCCGGGTTGACAGATTCTGTCCTCCATTGACTTCCATTCAAAAGTGCTATATTTGGCCATTTTTCAAAAGTCATCGATTCCCTGATGTTAGGCATCCATCCTGCCATCCTGGAGGGAAGGCTTCAAATTATAGTTTTTACTGTGTTTGAGTATTTCCCCCCAATTTGACCAGTTATGGCACAACAATAAATGTAATGCAGTTTACATGAAATGTAATGGGTTACATTTGATTACCTTAGAATACATTATTATGTGATTATACATATGATTAGAACACATTATTATGCGATAAGCTTCTAGCTTTGATGGGTTCGAGGTTAGGGGGGAGGGCGGTACCAGTTCCGACACAACCCTGCAGTGTTCACCAGTCTATTTTGATGACAAATAACCTTATTTTGGGCTCAAAGTCCTACAAATAAGCTGTTGGTAAAAAACAGGTGATGACGTCAGACATTATGGTTGTCTAACAGGGCTGGGTTAAAAAAAATCGATTCTCCGATTTTGAATCGATTTTTATTTTAATCCTTTGATATCGATTCATATGCCTATTTTTAAATCAAGAATGAAAAAAACCCTGTTAAATCTCTTATCTGCATACATGTTTTGGCTCTTCTTCTTTACTTTAGTTTCTTTTTTCGTTAAATTTTAATTTGATTTCATACTTGATGATTTTGTTTCTACTTATGATGTTATACAAGTAGAGGCCTCGTATAGGCCCTTGCGGGTCTCTTGCCTCTACTTTGCACATTTATTTTCTTGTTTATTATCTTTCAGTATTTCTGTATGTTTTAATATGTGCTAAATAAAAATATATATATATATATATATGTCCAGAGATCGATTTTTTTTAATTAACTCATTGAGTGCCAAGGACGAGTATGTTCGTCAATTCAAATACTAACGTAGAGTGCCAAGGACGAGTATGTTCGTCAATTGCATTTTTTGACGGTGGGACGTGGATCAAAGCCTCTTACATCTCCTATAAAAATATGGGAGCTATTGAATGTGTATAACCTATTTTACCCCCCCATTAACTCATTGAGTGCCAGCCACTTTTGGAGAACGGACGCTCCCAGTGCCAGAGTTTCAGAGCGTTTTCAGTGATTTCTCGAGGCCCACAGAATATTGTGTGGTATTACTATGTAAACACCGAACACGCAAAAAGAACAAGGAGACTCTATTGTATCATCAGCAAAAAAAAGTTTATTGATACCATTTTCCGTTCTTTAGTTATCAGCCGGAGAAGATAGGTCAAAAACAGCAAAAACATGCATTTCTATCTAGAAGCTGAGATATTCAGCCTTTTGTGAAATGCAGCATTTCAAGCACATTCACTGACTCTAGCTAATGCAACGGTGGCGTTGCGCACGTGGCGACCCGGCTGAGGGCAGTAGATGGTCCTTTGGAATCTGTACATAATGCAACAAATGTTTATGTATTGTATAATATTGAAGTGCGCCTTTATTACTTTAAAACTAATAATAATGTATCTCAATTCTGAAGTGTGCCGTTATTACTAATCTCAAACTAGTAATGATGTTGTAATTATCCACTACTGTCTGATGTGAACCAAAGTGCCCTTCTGGGACATGTATTAAACTCTGATTCTGATTCTGATTCTGATGTTAGTTACATTGCAGTAAAACGCCACTGAATGACCAGTTTGATATAACTGTCAAGCAGTTTGATTCACACTATTTCCATAACTTTGATATATTGGCTGGTTGTTGATATTTATAACAATATTGTAGCCTCTGAACAAACATTTTGCAGAGGTAGAGTCAGCCGTACTGTATTCGGTCTGCCGCCTGGACTGTGTTGGCCTGGAAGGAAGAAAAAAATTGTATATTGAATGCAGGAGCGAGGCTCTTTTCCTTTTTTGGACAACAGCGCTACAGCCATGATGTTGCAGTGGAACAAAGTATAAGCCTTTGGTTCTAATATACGATCTTTGGCTCAAATGATGACGTGTGTTATTACAGCATGCGCTCATGTACGTTTTCATAGAACATCAATGGTGTACACAGGTATGAAAAACTGACTGGAGGGGGGCTTTAAGTGTTATGGTGGTGCTAGTCTCGCTTACCGGGCTCTCCCAGCAAAGGGGCGAGGAGAGTCTGGCTGGGGACGCCAGACTCTATTATGGACTAGAGCGGGAAAAAGCTGTTTACAGCCATCCTCCAAACGTACCATGCAGGCTGCTTCATATTGCATAATCCACATCAATCGTTTTCAGCGTGTAGCAATGAGCTAGCAAACTAGCGCTCCAAATATGGTTGCAGCCGCAGTCAGAGCGGGTTGGAGCCAATGCAGTGCTTGCAGGGAGCGGAATGGGATTTCCATCCGGCACCGACTGAAATGGTCAGCACCAATGGGAGAGCTAAGTCCACCATGCTGCTTCCCCCCAATCAGACTATGGTGGTGCTAACTACTAGCATGTTAGTTTGTGTAGCTTGTTAAATAAATGTCTACCTCCAGTTATTGTTATGTCAGGATTAAGTTCCCCATCCGACTCAGGTTCTGCTTTTTACCATTACTGTCAGAGAAAATACCATCTGAAAATGGTGTCCAATGTTGTAAAAATTGGATTCTGAAATTTAACTGAACCTTGTGACAGCCTGTCTGCTTTCAGATGAAAAGACTCTATAAGGCTGACATGATGCTGATCCACACTGACAAGATGCTGTCAGTGTCGATTGTTGAAAGCTTTCAGGGATATTTTATCTTATACTTGTAGCTATTTTGCTTTATTCTTTATTCAGATTGAGTGGCTGCAACTTCTCAGAGGCGTACTTTGAAGTCCTGTGCTCAGCTCTAAAGTCCAACCCCTCCCATCTGAGAGAGCTGGACCTGAGTGGATGCAGGTTGTCAGAGTCTCACTGTGAAGTCCTCGTCTCAGCTCTGAAGTCCACCCTGTCGTGTCTGAGAGAGCTGGACCTGAGTAACAACAACTTACAGGATTCAGGAGTGAAGCTGCTCTCTGCTGAGCTGGAGAGTCAACACTTCAGACTGGAGACTCTCAGGTAAAATCAGTTTACAGTTTTTCTCAGCTGATTTGACACATTTCTCCAAAATAAGGTCTGTTCTCTCAAAACAGGATTCCTGAATCTGCAAAGGTCGCCGTGCAGGTTTTACACAAGGATTTGAGTTTTATTGATCCAGCTTCGTATATACAGCAGTGAAGCTCAGTGACAGAGAGGATCAACTATGATCTGATATCTTGCTATTAGGTTACCACACCTCTCTCTGTTCCTCTCAGCCATAATTCACTGTCACATCTCCAGCTGCTTCGAAATAGAGCAGCTAGATATTAACCAGTGGGAATGTGACATCATCATCTCCCAGTTTAAACACCTGTCCTCTGGTTACCAGTTAGATAGATAATTAATATTAAAATGTCACTGAACACATTTGAAGCAGGCTAGTTTTGGTCCGGAATTACACTGTGAAGCGCTTAGTTCCCTTTGAGCTGAGGGCCAGCTGAGATCTTCAGGTCCTTCCAACTTTCCCTCAGACTCAACACTGAAAGTGGTTTCACTTTAGTGAGGCTGCAGATTCACTATCATCTTTAAAAACACCCATTTATTGACTTGCTTTTGTGTCATTTTGTGTAATCTGTTTGGTCCCTTCTTCATCTTTCTCATATTTGTATTTGTAATATTATTTAAATTGTTTTTAAAGTTATACCCACTTTATGTATGTATGTATGTATGTATGTATGTATTAGTGATGCGCGGGTCACCCAGAACCCGCCGGGTCCCGCGGGCTGGGCCGCCCTGCAGGCGGGCTGGGTTGGCAAATTATGAAAATATCGCGGGTGCGGGCGGGGCAGGCTCAGAACATGACAAAGCAACATTATTAAATAATTTAGAGCAGTGAAACACGCAGAGTAATTAACCTTAAAGACGTTAACTCTCTCTCACACGTAGGTACACACAATCAGACAGACTCCTGCTGCACTCTCTATAGCCTACATGGAGTAAAGAAACGCTTCAATGAGGTAGCCTATGTGGTCTCAAAACAAACATTTTGGAAGGATTATTCGCTGTAATTATTATTTGAAGTGTCCATATAATGCCACCGCAGATTTTCTGTTGTGGACTCGACTGTGATCTATTTGTCAACTTTACTGCAACGTGAGTAGGCTGTGAACAATTGAGTGCGCATGAGGTAATTAAAAGAAATCAGACAGCGAGTCTAGCCGTATCTGCAAGCCGTGTGCGCACCTGCTGCACTACTACGTTTAGTAGCCTACTACTGCAACATGGCCAATTGATGAGGTAATTAAAATAAATGGGGAAGAATAAGAACTGTTTCTGTAGCCTGCCTAGTGCCTATCTCTACCTGCTACCTCCATTTGAAACACTGCGGTCACGCCATCCGCACTTTGGGGAACCGTAGTCGGTCGCACTATCTGAAGACCATGGATTAATTGAAGAAAGACCGACATGAAAGCAGCAGCGCAACTCATCCAGAGCAGTATAGTAGGCTACAACTGTTGTCGTGAGTGTCTGTGTGTGTGTGAGAGAGAGAGGGGGGGAGAGACAGAGTTATTAGCTACTTTGCACACCTTGGAAGCTCCGCTGTGCTCCTCCTGAGTCCGGAGACATATTACATTAAATTGGCTGTTGCGGGCTGCTGGGTTGGGCTGGGTTCGGAATTGTCAGATATTTTAACGGGCTGGGCGGGGCGGGCTGGCTCAAATGACGGGTTGGGTTGGGGCGGGCCTTAAAAAACCCTGACCCGCGCATCACTAGTATGTATGTATGTATGTATTTCATGGCCTGTTGTGCAGCGTAACAGTGCATGCACCATTTGGTGGATTTATCCAGTTTTAACCAGTTTCCCTGTCAGTGTTAGTGCTCCAGTCAGCTCAGTATACAGCACCATGCAAACACACTGGGACCTGCTCTCGACCAGGGCCTCATAATACAATAAAGACATTAAATATAATGGTTAGTTAACCTCATCAATACAGTCTGTCAGTAGAAATAATACAATAATGACATTAATATAAGGTTAGTTAGCTTCATCAATACAGTCTGTCAGTGAAGTAATACAATAATGACATTAAATTTAAGGGTTAGTTTTTGCTTTTAAATGTCCGTTTTACTCTCTTCTTTTCTTTTCTTTTCCTGTCAACCATTTTATGTGAAGCACTTTGAATTGCCTCTGTGTATGAAATGTGCTATACAAATACACTTGACTTGACTTGACTTGACTAGTTAGCTTCATCAATACAGTCTGTCAGTAGAAATAATACATTATTGACATTAAAAATAGTGAATGTCATCAATACAGTCTGTCAGTAGAAGTAATACAATATTTACATTAAATATAAGAGTTAGTTAACCTCATCAATACAGTCTGTCAGTATAATACAATGAAAAAATCAAATATAAGGGGCAGTTAGCCTCATCGATAGTCTGTCCGCAGACTAACATTCATTAATACACAGGACAATATGTTACTATCCCTTGTGCCAAAATCCGACGTAAAACACATTTAGAAGCCCAACCCAGATTAAAAACAAGCTAACAAACAACAAACAAGCTAACAAACAATATACAAATCACCAGTTAGCTGGTTAGTCAGTATAAATAATACAATCATGACATTAAATATAAGGGTCAGTTAGCCCCATCAATACAGTCTGTCAGTAGAAATAATACAATAATGACATTAAATATAAGTTAGCCTCAATGATACAGTCTGTCAGTAGAAATAATACAACAATAAGATTAAATATAAGGTCAGTTAGCCTCAATGATAGTCTGTCAGTAGAAATAATACAATAATGAGCTTAAATATAAGGTGAGTTAGCCTCAATGATAGAGTCTGTCAGTAAAAAATAAAACAATAATGAGATTGAATATAAGGTCAGTTAGCCTCAATGATAGTCTGTCAGTAAAAATAATACAATAATGAGATTAAATATAAGGTCAGTTAGCCTCAATGATAGTCTGTCAGTAGAAATAATACAATAATGAGATTAAAGTCCCCCTCCAGTGTATTTTGTCATTTTTAAGATAGTTAATGTGTTGGTGAGTCATGACCTGGTCTGTTGATTAGCCACACAGTTAGCCAATGTATGTATTTTGGGCTCAAAGTCGAAAAAATAAGCTGTTGGTCAAAACGGGTGATGAGGTCAGACATTATAGTGGTCTGAAGACTGACACATGATAGACAGATAATACAGTACAGTATACAGTAAATAGCTAGTATTAGCCTCTGCCATTATAGCTAGCTGTTAGCTATGTTAGTTTACGTAGGCATAGCTACGTTAGTTATGTGGCATAAAACACCAGTGAATGACCTGTTAACCAGTTTGAGTCACTCTCTTTCGATAAAGCCCACCAGCTTTGATATCTGTTGTCTAGTTGTTGATAACAATATTATGGGCCCTATCTTCGCAAAAGGGGTAATTTAGTGTTTGCGCTCGATTAACGCTGCGTGCAATGCAAATTGGGGGTGTGCACAAGCGCATGCCTGTTATAATTGTAGCTACTGGACATATGCGTGCCACATGGCAAACCAGGCGTTTCATCGCTACAATGTGGGGATAGATGGCATTATCCTATTGTCAGCAGCGTGCAATTACTTTGCGCTAAGAGCTTTGAAAAGCACCTCTTAGGTCCTAAAATACTCGCTGCGCTTCAATCAAATTCAAATTCTGCTGCTAAAATTGGGTAACCAGCAGATTATTCAGTGAGGCAATCAACTATAATGTACTGAGAAACTTTTATCACATCGCAATAAGGGGGTTAAGGTAAATGAATTGAGAAAACTTGGAGATTGTAGCCTGCAATAGGCTATTCGCCTTCACCTGCTATCCCATAACCCGGAGGGTCATTGGCACCACAGCCAATCTGTCGCAAGCTCTCTCCGTCTCTCTCTGTCCTCGGCACGAGTCAGCAGTTCAATGTTTCACCGAGTTTTAATTGAGTCCACTGTAAATCCTCCAATCTTTTCTTTTGTTTCTGCCGTTTACCCGCTGCAAACACATTTCTATTGTCAAACCCCAATCAACAAAATAACCTGAATTGCATCAAAACACAGATGTTTTTAACAGGTATATGATGTGATGGTGTCGTTATGAGATAGGGATAATATATACAGTCAATAGGCCTACACCTATCCAAATTACGCATGGGCAGAATTACAGCATGCCTCATGCAAACTGTATTACAGGGACTGCAAGACGGGAATCTGTTTGATTGATGTAACGCCCAGGCATTGCCAGGCCACACCTGTGAATAATTCTGGTGGTTAACACCGCCCAAATCCCATTTGCTTCCATGCATAAATGATTTGGCACGCCTCTAATCTGCGCTTGCGCCCGTTGTTGTGATGAGTTATGGTCCCCCGCGAGTAATTGCATGCCCACCATATTTTGGGACTGTTTTAACTTAAAAACAGGGAGGTCACGTCTACCCAAACAATTATATAATTTTTAAACGGTTATGTTTCTGTATAAAATTTATACAGAAACATAACTGTTTAAAAATTATCATTACAATATGCTCCCGTGAGGTGGCGATGCGTTTAGCTACTGCCGGGCGGGGGTGCAAAACTCGGCATAACACCTGGACACTAGCGCAAGGCGGACTGCAATCTTCCCTGCCTTAAGGCATGAGCAAACAGGGGATATCGCCTGTACCAAGATATAGGGCCCTATACTAACGTTTTCCAGAGACTGTCATGGCGGCATGACTGTTTATAACTGTTTACCAGTATTTGTGCTCTGGGCGCAGACAAAGAGTTGAACAAAGAGAGAAGAGACAAAGAGAGAACAGTGCTGCAGTCATTATGCTGCAGTAGCATAATGAGTGTAACAAGCCCTAATTAGCCTTCGGTTCTTATAAATGTAAGTTATTTGGCACAAATGATGACGTGTGTTTATACAGCGTGCACTCATGTATTTTTTCATAGAACACCAAGGGCCCTATCTTGGCAAAAGTGGTAATTTAGCACTTGCGCGTCTTTACCGCCAGGCGCAGGTGCAAATTGGAGGCATGCCAAGTCATCTGCTATTCTCTGTTCCCCGCAAAATGCCACCTGTGCGCAACGCAAACGGGATTTGGGCAGTCTTAACCACCTGCATTATTCACTGGTGTGGCCTGTCAATGCCTGGGCGTTACATCAATCAAACCAATCGCATTCCTGTCTCATATTCCCTTTAATACAGTTTGTGCGATGCATGCTGTAATTATCTCCATGCGTAATTTGGACATCTCACAACAACCATCACATCAGATACATGTTAAAAACATCTGTGATTTGCAGCTTTTAATTGATGCAATTCGGGTTATTTGGTTGACTGGAAAATAGAAACGTGTTTGCCACGGGGAAACAGGGACATTTGATTGACAATAATATTGCAAGTAGGCTACAATGTCCAAGCTTTCTCAATTAATTTCCCATTAACCCCTCTTTGTAGCCTATTTGTTCCTGTTTGTGTTTCCACAGAAAACCTGACCGGTCTGGTTGGGGATAATTTGTTTCAGTAGAATTTATTTATTTTCACTGAGAGCGAGGGCGAGTGAGTGACATAGATGCTGATAGATGATTGTAGGCTACTCAAGGGGGGGGGGGTTGTAGACTAATATTATAGTAGGCTAATAATTATAGCATTGGCTATTAATTAATCTGGGGGATGCAGTATGTTGTGCGTGTGTGAGGTTTCGGAGAGAGATAGAGAGGGAGAGAGAGGGGTAGAAAAACAATATCAGCAGCATGTTTGTGGCTCTTTACAGGTGATACAAGTTTTTCAGTGAATACTAGTTGATTGCTTCACTGAATAATCTGCTGTTCCGCAATTTTAGCAGCAGAATTTGATCGCCTGGTTTTTGTATTTTAATGGAACATCCGTGTGTAATGACATATTCAAGGATTTCCCCTGTATTGCGTTGCACAGCACGGAGAGTAATGGTGTGCTCAAGCGCAGTGGGGTATTTTAGTGCTAAGACCTGCTTTTCAGACATCCTAGCGCAAAGAGTTGCGCACATAGGGACGATAGCAAACATGAGGATTTAGCGCAGCATATGGCACACCCGCAGCTGCATAGAGGCGGAAAAAGATGGGAAAAACTAAATGGCTGTCTGCACTCTTCCAACGATAGCATAGACACGGCGTTACGGCGCGCAAACCGGGGCACAAGCGTGAAAAGCAGATAGCGATTGACAACAATAGGGCCCCAACAGGTATACAGGTAGGAAAAACTTACTGGAGGGGGGCTTTAAATATAAGGGTCAGTTAGCCTCATTATACAGTCTGTCAGTAGAAATAATACAATACTGACATAAAATATAAAATATATATAAATATAAAACAGAATAACATTTACACATGTCTTCTTGTCCTTCAGGCTGAGTGTCTGCCAGCTGTCAGAGAAAAGCTGTGAAGCTCTGGCCTCAGTTCTCAGCTCCCAGTCCTCTAGTCTGACAGAGCTGGACCTGAATAACAACGACCTACAAGATTTAGGGCTGACGATGCTCTCGGTTGGACTGGGGAGTCCACACTGTAGACTGGAGACTCTCAGGTCAGGATCAACAGACCATTTAAATTCTGCTTCACATGCACATTAATGTCAGAGAAAATAATATGTTCTCACATTTTCCTGCTGATGTGGTTTTTTGAAACCAGCTGAGAAACCAACATTCAGCTCCACCTTCTCTCCTCTGAGATAGTTATTTATTTTTATGCTCACTGCCTCTGTTGGTGAAACCTGAAGTAAAGGACTTGTCAGATTATGTTGAACTGAGTCCTGAACTGAACTGAAAACACAAACCTGATGCTGCTATCAGCTGTTAAAGGGATATGCCAACATATATGGAGATTCGCCTATTTGCCATATTCCCTATAGTCAAACTGAATGTAGATGCTTTTCTCTTCCCTGTGCGTGCTTTAGAACGTGTGTTTCACCCTCCTGCTAGTGCCCAGTAAGCAAAATCACATTGTGATGACGTGTTTCAGTGACGTTCAGGACTAGGCCAGATCACAGCGTGATTTGGGGATGATTTAGACATCTACGCGGGAACGTCAAGCTGATGTCGAAATATGACCGTTACCATGAATGGGCATGTTCAGTTATTCTGCTATGTACACAGTGTATATTCAGCTACTTTATACATAAAGCTATAATTATGTCCAGATTAACAATTTATGCTACATTTTCAAAAATTATAATACCACCCCGTCTGGGATTTGAACTCCGGATCTATAACTTACAGGACAGTTATTCTACCACTATGCTTCCCTGTTTGCTGAAATGCTGTACGTTGGAGTAAAATAGCCTACTGTTTCAAAACATGGACTCCTTGTTCTTTTTATACCGGTATACGTCCATGGAGTCGGGACAGTTTTAATAAAAACGAAAGCTAATTTAATTCAAACCTTAATCTCGAAGAATCATTGAGGAATTCCCTCAAAATGTACAAGTGTCACCCTATAACGTTTGTTTACCCAGTGCTCCTGTTAGGCTATACGAGACACGGATATAGCCTATAGCACTACAATGGCAATAGACTATACAGTACAGCTGTCTACCCCCATTCAGTCACAAAAATTACACATTCCAACAGCACCAGAAAGATTCACATGCACATGTTGTGACTCGTGCTCTCAACACGCGATGAAATAATTCATCCAACTTTATTATATGGCAAACGGTCATTTTCGAAGTAAATACATACCAGGAAGTCTGATCACTGCACACAGCACATGCACCTCAGGAAAATGCAGAAGTAACTTTTGGTTCCGTCACATTAGTTCTGGCTATGGATTTACTTAAAAAATGACCGTTTCCCGGGACAAGGCCACATGCCAGGGCACAAAGACAATAGAGTGAAATAATGGGATTTGAAGCCTACAAATAGATAACTGACTTTCTAATAGACTAAACTTAAAATTTTACAGTCTGTGTCAAAGCAGACATGCACACAAGCAGAGAGAGAGAGAAGTAAACATGATCATATTTATCAGTTAGAATGGGCTAAGTGGGTGGTGTCTGTGGCGTCGGTGTCTGTGGCAGTGTATGTCACAGACTAAAGACACCTTTTCAGGCTCCATCTGGGCCCTTCTTGATCTAACTTCTTTCTCTCTCTTAAAACAAAAAAAATCTAAACTAACCTTAACTTGTACCACTGTTCCTTCAGAAGTTGTAGTTATCATAGACTGTGTTACATAGTTGATTGCTCTATTGCTGACAAAAATGTGTTATTGTAAGTCGCTTCGACGTAAAATGACATAATGTAATGTAATGTAATGTAATGTCACGATTGTGATGTCATCAGTGATGGCCCTTGAGCAATTGTGATGTCAGTCGAGCAATTGTGATGTAGTATGAGCCGATGGTGCAGTTTAGGGATGTTCGATATTGGCTTTTTTACCGATATCCGATATCCGATAATGTCCAACTCTTAATTTCCGATACCGATATCAACCGATATCAACCGATACCGATATAAGCGGGCTTTTTTTTCACCAAAATTTCACGTAACAAGTTACATAATGTAGCTTAATGTAGCTGAAGAGTTTAATATATAATATGCATGTTGTGTTAAATTTGTAAGTGTTAGAGAAGCGAGCTTGTGACCAGAAGGTCGTCGGTCCAATCCCCGGGACCCGGCAGGATAAATCTGGGTGGGGAAAGTGAAAAGGCAGCGCTTGCCCCTCCTACCACCACTGAGGTGCCCTTGAGCAAGGCCCTTAACCCCAACCGCTCCAGTGGAGCTGCTCAGTGGCCAACAGATCAGACTGTGGTTGTACTGGTCAGCTTCCAGGTATGAATGTCTGTGTGAATGTGAACAGGGCACTCCTGAAAAAGAGAGCATTGCTCTCAGTGAGACTCCCCCTGTATTAAAAAAAAAAAAAAATCGGCATGAAAACCGATACCGATATTTTCCGATATCGATTTTTTTTATGCTAATATCGGCCGATAATATCGGTAGGCCGATAATATCGGACATCCCTAGTGCACTTGCACGATGGCACCTAGGTGGGTGGGCAGTGTGCGTCTGTCTGTCTGTCAGTCATGATTTTGGGAGCCTGCGGAGCGGGCGATTTCCATACCTGCAGTCATGGTGCATCAACTCGAGTCTCCACCCTAGGAATCGATTCCTAGTATTTTCATAATCCTATAACTAGAAAAGTTAGGGGGGAAAATAACTTAACCAACGTGCACATTTAGAGAAAAACCCTCAGTCAACAACATCAGGTAATGTGTTGTCTTTAATCTGGCGGAAGCATTTTCTAAAGCTAAACAACCCAGATTGATGGTTTATAGTGGACTTTTTTGTGAAATAGGCTCCACCCACCAAACTTTATAAGTCGATGATATGAAAAACGGTGTGGACTTTCAAAAAATGGTTAGAGAGGTTTAGTGCAGAACAGTCCAGACATTATTTGTAGGAGTAGCAGAAAAAGTAGTTTTGGAGAAAATTATAAATGGTGGCAAAACACAAGGGCGGAGACGAAGATGGGCGGGCCCTCCATGGATAGATGTTGCTGCCTGACCTGACGAAGAGCCTGCAACGGCTCGAAACGTCTTTTAAAATGCAAAATTAAACAAAACATTGGGAGCTAATCAGTGTCGCGAGTCTTTTTTAATCTTGATGAATTAATCACTTTGGACTCAGCACCTACAAGAAGAGATGTGCGTGTGTTTACTCAAATTTTTCTAGATGTGGCTTGGCCCAAGGGAAACAACAGTCAAGCAATAGTGTTTCTATGATTTACAACCCGCAAAGTTATGCCATTTTAAATTTTGAAATATTGCTATAGCGCCTACAAGCGAAATTACACCCACAAAATTGTGCTACCTCCGAGTACATACCTGTAAACTAGGGATGCACGATAATTATCGGACCGATAAATTATCGACAGCAAGTCCCGCCGCACTGGAAGCTCCCATGGGGTCTCGTCCAGCAGTGGCGGGATGTCCGAGAACCAGGTCATGTGTGGCCAACACGGGGCCACCATGACCAGTCTCATCACCTCCAACCGTACCCTCTGTAGGAGGCCCGGGAGGAGAACAAATGGGGGGAAAGCGTACAGCAGGACGCGTGGCCAAGGGTGAGCCAAGGCATCCACTCCGAGGGGAGGATTGTCCTTCCCTAGCGAGAAGAACAGGGGACAGTGGGTGGATTCCTGTGATGCAAACAGGTCGACTTCTGACAAATCTCCGCGACCACCTGGGGGTGCAGCCACCACCCCCCTGGGTCCGGACCCCCCCTGGACAGCTGATCTGCCACACAATTGTCCAGCCCTGGCACATGGACTGCCCTCAGGGAGAGAACCCTGGGGTATGCCCAAAGCCGACGTGCCAGCTCGCAAAGGCGAGGGGAAACCAACCCCCCTTGCCCGTTGATGTAAGCAGCCGCTGCCACACTGTCTGTCTTCACCAACACGTGTTGGCCTTGCAGGAATGGCAAAAAATGGTGCTGTCAGCTCTAGCAGGTTGATGTGCTGGGTGGTGTGAGGCCTGCTCCAGCGACCGCTGGCACCGTTTCCTCTGAACACCGCACCCCAGCCCGTCAGTGAAGCATCTGTCAACACCAGTTGACGATGTGTCACTGGGCCGAGCACACTCCCCCTGCTGAGATTCCCGTCGTCCTCCCACTAATGGAGGGCCGCCCGCAACCGCCTGGTGAAGAGCACAGTGGAACTTAGGTGACTCCTGGGGCTCAAGCCCGACCCAGGAGGCACCTTTGTACCGGCCGCATGTGTAGGAGGGCCAACGGGACGGCTTGGACCGAAGACGCCATCAGGCCCAAGAGGCGGAGACACAGCCTCCATGTGACTCCGGCCCCCAGCCTGAATTGGGAGAGGCAAGCCCTGAGGGATAGCTGCCTCTCCTGCGTCAGTGACAACAGCGCAGCCTTGGAATCCACAGGCCCAGGAACTGCGTCTTCTGTGAAGGCTCCAGCCTGCACTTCCCCAGATTGAGCCGCAGCCAAGCTGTTGCACGTGCTCCAAGAGGATGGACAGATGAGCCCAACACTGAACTTCTGAGCGTGCGCACTGGAGCCAGTCGTCTAGATAGTTCAGGATTCGTATCCCCTTCCATCGCAGAGGCGACAGAACTGCGTCCATGCACCTGGTAAAAGTGTGGGGAGCTAGGAAGATCCCAAACGGCAGGACCTGGAACTCGTACTCCTTGCCATCGAAAACTAACCTGAGGAACCGTCAATGCCCTTCCCAGATCGGAACTCGGAAGTAGGCATCCTTCAAATCTATGGTGACAAACCAGTCCCCTCTGTTGATGGACTGTCGCAACCTTGGGATTGTCAGCATCTTGCAAGGCAGTCGCCTGGGATGTCTGTTGAGACCCCTGAGATGTAAAATGGGGCGTAGTCTCCCATCCTTCTTGGGGATGAGGAAATACCGGGAGTAAAATCCAGCCTGTTTGTTGCCCTGAGGCACCTCCCTGATGTCTCCCTTCTCCAACAGGGTAGAAACCTCGGCCTGGAGCACTGCCTTGTGCTTTGCGCCCACCACTGTGACAACCGTTGGGGTCCTCGAGGTCGGAGGACGACGAGCAAACTGAATATGATACCCCTGGGTCATGGTCGAAACCACCCAGGGGCTCGCCTGCAGTGACCTCCAAGCCACAAGACCCACCCGGGCTTGCTGGAGGCAGGCTGGACGTAAACTGGCCTCAGGATGAAGGCGGAGGCCTAGGCTTGCTGCCGCCTCTGCCTTGCTTGCCCCTGACCGCCCTCCTGACTGTGTTGCCGTGCCCACGGCGCGCATCCAGAGTGGCCCTCAGGTCATTTGGGCCCCAGTCCGACCTCTGTGTCTGTGCGGGGGCTTCCTTCCTCCTGCCCCCCGACTGTCTGGACCACCTGGGGGTCAGTGCATCAGAAACCTCCTTAGCACAACGACAGGCCTCCTGGGCCTGCTGCAACAAAGCAGTGGCACCAGGACCAAACATGGCTGATGGCACAACCGGCAGCCTCAAGAGGGCCCTCTGGTCCTCTGATCGCAACTTGGACCAGGACAGCCACAGTTGGCGCCTAGCAACCCAGAGTGCCGACACACCCTTACCTGCAGTCGACAGCTGCTCTTTCATCAGCTGTGATAAGACCGATTAAACCAGTTGTATCTCAGCAATGAGATGAGCATCGAACCTGGTGCTCAGCTCGCGGACCAGCTTCCTCTGATACAATGCTAGTATGGACCCAGTATTTGCCAACCGTGCCTGAACTGCTACAGGCCTATGCACCTTAGCCAGTGCGGCATCGAGCATTTTACAGTCCCCCGTTGGAGTAGCCGGCCCCAGCACTGGGCTGGCCGGGAACAAAAGAGCTGATATGGCTTGGTCCAGCTGAGGCAATGGGCCACAGCCCACCTTACCCCTATCCTGCATGGCAGACAGCCATCTGTCATTAGGTTCTCCACTTCCGGGAGGAGAGGCACCTCAAATGGCACCTCCGGACCTGGCGCGTCCTCATCATTGAAGCGCGAGGGAGGAGGGGCTTGGCCCGTGACGGGCTCAAGTCCCAAGGCTTGGGAAGCCCTGACCATCAGACCCTGGAATCGTGTGCGTTCACTGGTCTGTTCGCCCTCTGCGACAAACCCCTCAGTGAGGCCCCCCTCATCTGATAACCCCTCTATGTCGACATCCTCCTCGACATCCTCCTGATCACCAGCCTCAATCCTGATGCTGTCATCAGGTATAACTGTCCTAAGTAAGGGAAAGGGGCGGGGATCAACTGAGGAACCATGCACCCCCACTCCCCACCGCTTTAAGGCGCTTAACCTGCTGGGGCGAAGCAGACTGTGCTACAGCAACCCGCCTGCACTTAACCCCAAACACACAAAGCCAAGCCTCCAGGGATCGTGCTGGCAAAATAAAGCAATCCATACAGGAGGAGGGATTAACAACCGCTTCAGAGGCATGTTCCTCTCCCAGACAACGCACACACACATCATGCCCATCTTCAGTGGGCAGCTGCACTCCACACACCACACAGATGTGGCTCATAGATGCCATAGCTTCCTTTCCTTTTAATGATTTTATTTTGAAGGAAGAGAGGAAGTGCTAAGCCAGTGTAACTGCGCTTGCTGCCAACTTGACACGCATGCACAGTCCACCAAACCTTGCGATAGGCCCCGCCCTCGCGAGACTAACAACACGGAAGAGCTCTAAACGTCTTAAGCTCCAGTTAGTTTGTGTGTTTTTGTAACGTTGTTAATGCCCGGGCTATTGTTCGCCAGACAGAAGCCGCGGCCAGAGAGAGAGAGAGAGAGATAGAGAGAAAGCTGACAACGAACCCGCAGACCTGCTCTCGTTGTCCTGATTAGGGAGCCGAGAGAGGACCAAGCGCCCCAGGACACGGAAGCCTCCAGAAACCTGGAGACAATATGTCAGCGCCGAGGAAGTTGTGTTTAGCGTTATATAGGAGACGGACAACACACTCGCGGACCTGCTCTCACTGTCCAGTTACGGAGCCGAGAAACAAGACCTAGCGCCCCAAGACATGGAAGCCTCCAGAGACCTGGAGACAAAATGTCAGCGCTGAGAAAGTTTGTGCTCACCCCGACAACAGCTGCCACGAGAGGCAATCGTCCTCTCTCCCACCACCGAAGGTAAGAGGCAAAGCTGTTTATGAGAGAGTCAGAATAGAAGTCTAATTAGATTAGATTAGATTTTGATTGTCTCAGACAGAGCGACCACACATCACACTGCTCCAGTGAAATCGAAAAAGTCGAGTTGGGCGTGGTTAACAGGTGGTTATATCAGCTCGGCTGGAACCACGTCCACAGGTGGATTGTCTTGAAGTAATTATTCACGTCACCTGATTCCAATAATCAGGTTTTCCCATACAAGATATATTCATATCTCTGTATTGGAGGGTAAACCCCGATAGACGATAGAGAACTGGCTGTTATGTGGTTTTATGTCTGGCTGTTACATGGTTTTATGTCTGGCTGTTATGTGGTTTTAGGTCAGGCTGTTATGTGGTTTTATGTCTGGCTGTTACATGGTTTTGGGTCTGGCTGTTATGTGGTTTTAGGTCTGGCTGTTACATCCAAAAACACACACAGACCTTACACACACAACACAGGGCTGGATTCCCACCAAACTAGATTCAAAAGCAGCGTAGCGGCCTGATAATCTAGTTTTCTTATAATTATCCATATAGTGTATTATGTAGTACTCATAGTGACATTATTGTGCATATCACAACAATATTTCTATAATATTACAGTATATTCCTTTGATATTGATATGTACTTGACTTTTGTATATGTATTACATGAATACAGTAGGCTACATAAAGTAAAGGACTGTTACTGACTTTAAAAATGCATACAGTAAGTTAGGCCTCCAGCTGTTTCAAACACAGCGGTCTTGCAGAGACAGAAACGCAACCATCTCTCCACAGACAGAGATGCCGTGATCTCTCCATATACAGACAGACATGCACAGAGTATCGCTGCTGTATCTCATTGGCTAATTGTTGGCAGTTTGTAAGCAAAACAATATCTGAAATTACTGTAGTTTTTCAACATTCTTTCCATTGTTCTAGGGTGGGACAAGGCCCAAAATGATCACTGTAAGTGGAGTATTGATCACTATAAGCAAATTATTTAAACAGCATGTGTATAGGAATGATTCGGGACCAAGCTTTTTGATCAATATAAGCGGTTGGTCACTATAAACGTGATCACTAGAAGCGGATTCCACTCTATCACAACAATATTTCTATATAAATATATTCATATGATATTGCCTAAAGTTTAAAAGGATAGGCCAACTTTTTGGGAGATTCGCCTATTTGACAGTAAATGAATAATGTGGATGCCTTTATCATCACTGTGTGTTCCCTACAAAGAGTGGTACAGCCCTCGCCGCTAGTTTGCAGCGTTACAATGGTACAGCTGCCTGTTCCCGTTCAGTCGCCCAAAATATACATTGCAACAGCACCAGAAACATTCACATGTACCACTGGCGTAGCCAGACTTGGCACATTGGGTGTGCCACAGAAAGAGAGGGTGTGCCAGGTGGCGAACCATTTGGTGGCGGCCGCCGCCCAAACATTTTTGGGCCTTTTCAAGCCAGATTTAGAGGAATATTAAGATAGGACCATATGACCATAACCATCAATGTTCCTAACCATCAATAACCATCAATGTAGTTATACTATAACTACACTCCTTGTACCCCGTAGTTATACCATAAATTTCAAATTTATTAGAAGGATAAACCCCTTGAGATGAACCATCTCGTTTTCGAGGGGGTCCTTAGCACAAATATACAGAAAGAAGACAGGTGTTACATAAAACAAACAACATACAAATACACTCATACATACACATAAGCAGCACTCCCAGGCCTAGCCACTCCCCAACCCCTTAGTCCCCAAAGATAGCATAATATATACAGTGAGAATAGATAATGTAAGTGTACACATACCCAGATAAGGTGAAATTACATGCATGAAGTATCATGAGCAAGTTGTTTCAAAATTTCAAACATAATTAGAAGCAGGAGCAGGTTGTTTGAAGATAAGTGAGGAGAGATGCCTTGAAGGAATGAAAAGATGTGATAGATCTAAGTGATGTAGGCAAATTGTTCCAGTCAGATGGAGCTTTAAATTTAAATGCACGACGTCCAATTTCTTTGTGAATTCTAGGAACGAAAAAGAATGGATGCTCAGCATGCCTGAGACTATATGATGATCTAAATGGAATTAAGAGTTCTTTTAAGTATGAGGGATAATTAAAGAAAATACATTTAAAAACAAACTGCAGCCAGTGTGAATGCCTACGAGCCTTAGGCATTAACCAGTTAAGTGACTCATACATATGACAGTGGTGGGTTCTATAAGGACACCTCAGAACAAATCTGCAAAGGCTATTATAAACTACGTTGAGAGCTCGAAGATTAGCCTCTGAGGCGCTCTGATAGACAACATCTGCATAGTCAAGTATTGGAAATATCAGTTGTGAAATAATTATTTTCCTGACATGAAAAGTGAAGCAGTTGATGGAGCGATATAGAATTCCAAGGCTGCAGTTTATTTTCTTAATTACTGCATCAATATGGGGTTTAAAAGAAAGATGAGAATCAAGCCAAAGGCCCAGATACTTAAATTCCTCCACTTTCTCAAGTGGAGTCCCATCTGAGAAAGTGATTGACCAATTATTGGTTACAAGCAGAGAATCAGATTTGGGGCCAAACAACATGCTGTAGGACTTCTTCTTATTTAGTAAAAGTTTGTTGGAAGAAAACCATTTTTGAACAGCGTCAAAATCAGTCTGAAGAGCTGTCTGAATTTGTGCTGTATCAATATTGGAGGAATAGATCACAGTGTCGTCTGCATATAGGTGAATATGACAATTAGAGCAGATGTGTGGAAGATCATTAATAAAAATAGAAAATAACAATGGACCTAGTGATGAACCTTGGGGTACGCCTTTTTCCATAATCAAGAAGTCGGACTGATTGCCATGAATAGAGACACACTGACGTCTGTGGTGGAGATATGAGTTAAACCAAAATAAGGAACTCTGTGAGAGACCGATTCCATAAAGTTTGTCAAGGAGGAGGTAGTGATCAACCATGTCGAATGCCTTAGTGAGGTCTATGAATATAGCACCTGTAAGCATGTTTTTATCCAATGAAGATGATACATCATTTGTAAATTTTAACAGAGCAGTGGTTGTGGAGAAGTTGGATCTAAAACCGGATTGGAATGGTGACAGGATGTGATGGTCATTGAGATATTGGGATAATTGATTAAAGATTAATTTTTCAAATATTTTAACTATACTATTAATAATTGAAATAGGTCTGTAGTTATTAATGTCAAGTGGATCACCACCTTTATGCAAAGGGTTTACACGAGCACACTTCCACATAACTACACTCCTTGATACCCGTAGATATACTATAACTACACTCCTTGTACCCCGTAGTTATACTATAACTACGCTCCTTGTACCCCGTAGTTATACCATAACTATACTCCTTGTACCCCGTAGTTATACCATAACTACACTCCTTGTACCCCGTAGTTATACTATAACTACACTCCTTGTACCCCGTAGTTATACTATAACTACACTCCTTGTACCCCGTAGTTATACTATAACTACACTCCTTGTACCCCGTAGTTATACCATAACTACACTCCTTGTACCCCGTAGTTATACTATAACTACACTCCTTGTACCCCGTAGTTATACTATAACTACACTCCTTGTACCCCTTAGTTATACTATAACTACACTCATTGTACCCCGTAGTTATACTATAACTACACTCCTTGTACCCCGTAGTTATAATATAACTACACTCCTTGTACCCCGTAGTTATACTATAACTACAGTGTGGTACCCCGTAGTTATACTATAAGTACAGATCTTGTTACCCTCTTGTAACAGGCTCTGGATCTGACCAACCAGTATCAACAGGGGCAAAGAACAACAAGACAGAGGAACGTTTAAGACTTTTATTGTATCACTATTAAAATAAAGTTAAAGGCCAGGGGGCTAAGCGGGGCAACAGTCCAATATAATAAAGTGCAAGGGAGGCCGTAGGGAGTGGTTAGGCCCAGGGTCAGCGCTGCATAAGTTCCAGTCCTCAATCGGTTACCCCATTCAAGTGGCTGGGGAACACACTCTGGTGTAGCACAGAGCGTCGGCTGGCAACACCTTCAGCCTGGAGGAGCAGGTTTGTCAGTTGACCGCAGCAGAACGTGGTTGACCCTGGCCTGCACACAGAGCACAAACAGAATAATGAGTCAAGAGCACCAACAGAATAATAAGTCAAGAGCACACAGGAGAAGAATAGTCGAGCACAACATTACATTACAATAAAGCTGAACACCATACCTGCACACAGAGCACAAACAGAATAATGAGTGACAAGCATTTGCTGCGTGTGGCTATTTATAGACCAGTGAGTGGAGGCACACCCAGACACACCTGCCTTCAATTACTCCCAATCACACCAGAGCCAAAGTAAAGTCCAAAGTCAAGTTCACACACCCCACCAAGTCACTGCAAACCAAAACACACCCAAAATCAATGACACCCAACGTGAAGGCAAGTATAATGAGCTGATACCAGTACCACAGGTTTACCCTGTTACACCCTTCCCTGCTGAAACGGTCATTGTCCCAATGGCCACACTGATGTCACGGCAGCGGCAAGGTCACTGGTGTAGGTCTCGATATCTCTGTGGCGGCTGTCCTCGGTTGGTCCTTATCGACCGTCTGGGGCTGGCCTCCGAGGGGGTGCGACTCCTGTCTCCCGCCTCCGGTCCAACTTCTGGAACGGCTCCAGTCGGGACCCAAAACCCGACCCAGGGCGGACCCACAGGAGCTCTGCATGTCTGTGGAAAAGTTACGGAAGTCTTTGGGGCCTTCTGGGTGGGGGTATCCATGAGTGGTCTAATGCTCTGTGCACCTTGCTGCAGTGGTAGTGAACAGGGCCTCAATAGGTTGCGATGCACCACTTTTTCAAGGTTGCCAGATTCTTTCCTTATCACATACACTGGTAGTTCGGGGTCAGGTTGCTTCACTACCAGGTAAGGCTGCTGTTCCCATCTATCAGCAAGCTTACCTCTGGCTTTTGCTCTCATATCCTGAATACTCTCTCTCCAGGGGGCAATGGAGAGGCCTCTGCTTTCCGGTCATAATGTTGTTTTTGCCTGGACATTTCTGAGTCTTTGTGTTGCCTGGCTTTCTCAAAGGCATACTGCAGTCGTTTCTGATGGCACTTCACCCAGTTGTCGGTGGAGGAACAGCTCAAATTGTCTGTGAGGCCCATCAAACGGTCCTGTGGGAGAAATCCATGCCTTCCAAACATGAGATAATGTGGTGAATATCCTGTTGAACTGTGTACAGTATTATTATATACCTGAATCATCTCAGGCAGGTGCTCCTGCCAGTTTCTTCTTTCTTCACCCAAGGTGCCCAGCAACCCCAAAAGAGTCCGGTTTAGTCTCTCACATGCTCCATTTCCGGCTGGATGATAGGGCGTAGTGTGGCTTTTCCTCAGGCCATACAACTCACACAGTTCATGCATCAGTTGGGATTCAAAGTTCGGGCCCTGATCGGACATAAATCGTTTAGGCACACCAAAGGGTTGAATTACCTTGTTCCATAGTACCTTAGCTGTCGTTACTGCTGTTTGGTCTTTGGTGACTGCTGCCCAGGCAAATTTGGAGAAATGGTCTACCATTACCAGCACATTATGATAGGGGTCTTCTGGATGACCTATGGACAGAAAGTCTGCAGACAACAGTTCCATGGGGGCAGATGTCTGAATTGGGATCAAAGGGGCTGGTTTAGCAGTAGCAGCTTTGCGCAAGACACAGTTATGGCATTGGGCACACCAGTTTGTAATATCGGTACTTAAATTAGGCCAAAAAAATCTTTTTTGGATTAGAGATATTGTCTTTTCTGGGCCCCAGTGACCTGCATAATCATGATATAGCTGCCATACAAGCTGTTGCTCACCCTCCGGGACCATGAGTTGAATCAAAGGGTCGACTTCCTTGGGGTCCCTTACTGTACGGCACAGCACTCCTTCAATCAGGGAAAGTCGTTCCCAGTGTCGCAGACTGCGTAGAACCAGTTTGGACTCCTGTTGTCTCTCCTGCTTGTTTGGCCGATAACCCCTTTGCAGATACCAGCACACTTTGCTCAAGGTTGGATCTTCCGTCTGAAGGCTAGACCACTGGGATGACGTACGCTCAGGGTACAGGGGCACACCAACTGTTACTTTAGGGACCTTTTCCTGGTTGACCTTTCCTGCTCCCACGCACATTGCTCTAGCCACGAGTGCTCCGACGTGTGTGAAGGAGGGGATTTCCACCCCTTCCCTATCTTCCTCTGCATCCCAGGTTGCTGCATCTGGTGGAAATCGGGATAACGCATCTGCACTCTGGTTAATACGTCCTGGACGATACTTTATCTCAAATTGGAAACTTGCCAGGCGTGCTGCCCATCTTTGCTCCAAACACCCAAGTTTAGCTGAGCTCAAGTGCACTAAGGGATTATTATCCGTATACACAACAAAAGGAGCACAGTGTAAATACTCTGCAAACTTTTTGGTCACGGCCCAGGTCAGAGCCAAGAATTCAAGTTTAAAGGAGCTGTAATTTTCATCATTTTTCTCTGTGGGGCTTAGACTCCGGCTAGCAAAAGCTATTACCCTCTCTTTCCCGTCCTGAACTTGGGCCAGTACAGCTCCTAAGCCTTGGTTGCTGGCATCTGTGTACAGAACGAAAGGGAGGTTAAAATCAGCAAAACCCAAGATTGGTGCTGAGGTAAGGGCCATTTTTAGGGCATTAAAGGCATCATCACATACTTGATTCCATTTAGTATGAAACAAACTCTCCCTTGGATCGTGGGCTGCTCCCATCATTTGATTTAATGGGCTTGCTATTTTTGAAAAGTCCTTCACAAATCTGCGGTAATAGCCTGCCAAACCCAGAAACGACTGCAGTTGTTTGGTCGTTGTTGGCACAGGCCAATCCTTGATACATGTGATCTTATCCGGGTCCGGGGCAACTCCTCTTGCTGAAACCCGATGTCCCAAATATTGCACTTCCTGTTTCAAAAGGAAACACTTATTGGGCTTCAATTTCAGGCCATGTTCAGCCAATTTGTTAAGCACTGTATCCAAATGGGCCAGATGAGTTTCAAAATCTGGCGAGTATATTATTAGATCGTCAAGATAAATCAGCAAAGACTGTAGATTCTGTTCGCCCAGACATGTATGCATCAATCTTTGAAATGTAGCTGGTGCATTTGACAAACCAAAGGGCATTCTAGTGAATTCAAATAGACCCATAGGTGTAGTGAAGGCAGTTTTCTCTCTGTCTGCAGCGGAGACTCCCACCTGCCAATATCCGCTTGCAAGGTCAAGTGTGGAGAAATATTTTGCATTGCCGAGGCTAGCCAATGATTCTTCTATTCGTGGGAGTGGGTACGCATCTTTATGAGTCACTGAATTGAGTTTGCGATAATCCACACAAAATCTAGGTGTCCCGTCCTTCTTGCGAACTAGCACAATTGGAGAAGCCCACGGACTGGAGCTAGGTGTAATGATGTTAGAGTCCAACATACCTTGAATCAAGCTCTTCACTTCTTGGTACATTTTTGGTGGAATCTGTCTGTAGCGCTCCCGCACAGGTGGGGCGTTGCCTGTGGGGATCACATGTTGTATGGTGTTCGTCAACCCATAGTCCTCTTCATGCGCAGCAAAAGCTCCTTTGTGTCTACACAGCAAAGCCTGCAATTTCTCTCGCTCCTCTGGGGACAGATGGGGACCCATTACATCAGGAAAAACACACTGTTCATCAGACTGGGGTTGACTTTGGCCCATACCCACTCGAACAGTGTTTACACCAACACGGGTCATACTCACATCTTTCTCTTGTATGACATCTCCTGGATCAATGAAAAAAGTCTTAGCTAACTTCTGATGTCTGTAAAGGTACAATGGTGAGTCATTGATATTTTGAATTCTCATTAGGACCTTCCCCCCTTGGACTGTGGATAAAGTTCGAGCAATTAAGACTTCACCCACCTCTAGAGGTTCCACCAGGCATTGATAGTCCTTGCCATTTACTCCGGACTTGGTGCGGCCCCACACCAACAGCTCGCTCCGAGCAGGAACCTGTATGGGATAGCGGTTTATGGTGCGCACGTATCCAATGGACCCATCCGGGGCTGCAAAATGTGCCTGTCTGGCACACATCTTGAAAGCCATGGCCCAGGCTCTCTGTTGAAACTCACTAGTGGAGAGGTGGGGTAAGGGCTTTTGCTGACCCACCTCTCCATAACAGCGTGAAATAATGTTCATACCAAGAACGCCTTCAGAGTCAGTCAAGCAGTGGTCTTTAGTCACCAAAAAGCCACATTCAGGGAGTTCCACTTGCCCCACTTTAACATGCAATAATACATAGCCCAGGCATGGAATATCCAATCCATTAGCAGCCTCGAGTGCCAGCCAACTACTGGCGTCCTTTAGCATCATGCCATTATTGCCAAAGTGTTTCACAAAATAGCTGTTTCTCATCAGGGACACATTTGATCCAGTATCAAGAATACATTGTAATGGAGCGTGGTCAAGGCAGATATCAACTTTAGGGACTCTTCCAATCAATTTTCCCATATCTTCAGTTTGAGGCCCATTGGCATCTAAACATCCCACCGTCTGGGCCGCCACAGTGGTGTGTTTCAGTTTAAAGATGCCGACCTGGCTCTCCCTTGACAAAAGCGAGCTATATGGCCTGGCTGGGAGCAATTGTTGCAAATGGGGGTGCCCTGTTGATCATACCTGTTTGAATTGGTCCGGGGCCTACTCCCCCCCCTGGACAGGGGTCGGTATTGCTGGTTCCAATCAGATGGTTTTGGCGTAGTTTGATGTAGTTCTGACCTAATCTCCTTAATTAGAGACTGAGATAATTCGTTGAACTGTGTTGTCATGTGTTTGTTCATTTCATCTCTTAACTCAGTAATCTGTTCCAGATCGTTAACATTACGGTGATTAGCATATCGCTCCCCTCTAGTGGCAAAGCACTGGAGTTGCTCTACTGCTTCTCCATAAGCATGTTCTCTTAAGACGAGCTCCGCTTTAACTGTCTCAAATGTCAATTGGTCATCGAGTAAAATCTTGGTTCTAAATTCACCTCTGATTGCAGCATCTCTCAGTCCTTCAATCAGATGGTCTCTGAGCAGAATATTGTCATCATTAATTCCTCTTGAATCCTTCCGCTTTAGTCGAAGAAAATGTTCTTGTAATCTGAGTGCAAACGAGCTGATGTCTTCCTGAGGTTCTTGACGGGCATTAAAAAATTGAGAGCGCAGGACCGAGGCACTGGTTTTGTCCCCATATAACTTTTCTAGTTCACTAAAAATTTAATCAGCAGTGTTGCGCTTCTCTGATGGTAGAATTAAAATCTCCCTTTTTGCTTTGCCCTCTAAGCAGCACAGTGTCAATTCAGCTCTAAATTCTGCAGGGATACCTTGCAAAACAAATGTTGTTTGAAGGTTACTTTTCCATTCCCCTAGGCCAATATCTGAGTCCCTCCCTTTAAATTTAGTAGTAGCCATGTTGAGCATAGGGAACATGCCCACTGGTCTCAGCACTGCACTACTTGTGCCAGGCTGTGCTTCATTCAGATCAGTCATGTTGCTTTTGCCCACTAAAGACTCTGGCTGCCAGATCCTGCCGACCAACGCCAATTGTAACAGGCTCTGGATCTGACCAACCAGTATCAACAGGGGCAAAGAACAACAAGACAGAGGAACGTTTAAGACTTTTATTGTATCACTATTAAAATAAAGTTAAAAGCCAGGGGGCTAAGCGGGGCAACAGTCCAATATAATAAAGTGCAAGGGAGGCCGTAGGGAGTGGTTAGGCCCAGGGTCAGCGCTGCATAAGTTCCAGTCCTCAATCGGTTACCCCATTCAAGTGGCTGGGGAACACACTCTGGTGTAGCACAGAGCGTCGGCTGGCAACACCTTCAGCCTGGAGGAGCAGGTTTGTCAGTTGACCGCAGCAGAACGTGGTTGACCCTGGCCTGCACACAGAGCACAAACAGAATAATGAGTCAAGAGCACCAACAGAATAATAAGTCAAGAGCACACAGGAGAAGAATAGTCGAGCACAACATTACATTACAATAAAGCTGAACACCATACCTGCACACAGAGCACAAACAGAATAATGAGTGACAAGCATTTGCTGCGTGTGGCTATTTATAGACCAGTGAGTGGAGGCACACCCAGACACACCTGCCTTCAATTACTCCCAATCACACCAGAGCCAAAGTAAAGTCCAAAGTCAAGTTCACACACCCCACCAAGTCACTGCAAACCAAAACACACCCAAAATCAATGACACCCAACGTGAAGGCAAGTATAATGAGCTGATACCAGTACCACAGGTTTACCCTGTTACACTCTAGTTACCGTCTAAATTCACTCCTTGTACCCCGTAGTTATACTTTAAGTATAAGTACAGATCTTGTTCCCCTGTAGTTACAGTCTAAATTCACTCCTTGTACCCCGTGGTTACACTATAAGTACAGTGTGGTACCCCGTAATTAGCCTATAAGTTCAGAATTGGTCCCCTGCTTTAGAATACAGCCCGCGACCCCATAGTTACCCTGTAAGTACAGTGTGGTACCCCGTAATTAGCCTATAAGTACAGAATTGGTCCCCTGCTTCAGAATACAGCCCGCAACCCCGTAGTTACCCTGTAAGTACAGTGTGGTACCCCGTAGTTATACTATAAGTACAGATCTTGTTACCCTCTAGTTAAAGTCTAAATTCACTACTTGTACCCCGTAGTTATACTATAAGTACAGATATTGTTACCCTCTAGTTACAGTCTAAATTCACTCCTTGTTCCCCGTAGTTATACTATAACTACAGTGTGGTACCCCGTAGTTATACTATAAGTACAGATCTTGTTACCCTCTAGTTCAAGTCTAAATTCACTCCTTGAACCCCGTAGTTATACTATAACTACACTCCTTGTACCCCGTAGTTATACTATAACTACACTCCTTGTACCCCGTAGTTATACTATAACTACAGATCTTGTTACCCTCTAGTTAAAGTTTAAATTCACTCCTTGTACCCCGTAGTTATACTATAACTACACTCCTTGTACCCCGTAGTTATACTATAACTACATGTTTATTTGCGGGCTGTATTCTAAAGCGTTACCATTCTTTTTGGGTGTGCCAGCTGGTGGCATTGGCACACCCAGGCGCACCCGTAGCTACGCCAATGACATGTACATGTTGTGACTCGTGTAGGCCTACTCAACCACGCAATGACATAATAATCCAAAGTTACTGGAAACAGCCATTTTCGAAGTAGATCCAACAAACCTCGCACTCAGCATTTCATTTGATGTGAATCAAAGACACATGGGCTCTATTCTCCCACAGGCCATCGGCGCTATTACGGGCCTTAACCGCAAAAAAACGTGCCTTGCGCCTGTTTCGGCAAGATAGCAATAGGCTTTAGGCTGCCAAATGCGCTTTAGGCCGAATGGGCGTGGCGCAGTCCCAAAGTGGGCGTGTCGGCGCTAAATACCAGCCTAGTGATATCTTGGGACCTGGCGTACATTTAGCGCTTTGCGCTTTTGAAAAGCAGGCCTATTCTGTGCCTTCACTGCCTCTTCTCTGTCACCCTTCTCTCTCTCTCTCTCTGAGTTCCCAGCATGCATTGTGTTTCTCCATTTCGCTACTAAATAGCAACCAAATGAGCCAAAATAGATATAAAAGGTAGTTCTAAATTAATGTGTAATGGTAACACAGCCTGCCATTGTCAACATTTCAATATTGGACCAAATAAAACATCGAAATGAAAACACCACCCTATGTGAAACATATATGTCCTCCTGGGCCTATATATACCCCTTGTCGAGTTAACGTGATTTAGAGAAGTAACAGCGGAACGCGCTTCGGTACGCGCTTCTAATGGCATCTGCTATACTGTGATGTCCCTCCAATAACTTGGCCCTATTTCACATTTAGTTTTACAATAAAAACACATTTATGCAATGACTTGACATAATGTAGGCTATATTTATGTGCATCATCCTTCCTGCAGCAGGCGAGAGAAAATGATATCTTTCTGGACAAACTTTCACCAATCTAATAGGCTATATTTTTCTAGCTGATGCATAGAACATTATTTTCACTTTGATATTGCTATAGTGTAGCGTATTTACATGCTTGCCTATTTAAACTGCAGTTAGATTGGTTTGAGAAGCATCATAATATGGAATAATAGCCGATATATGGAGACAGACGGGATGAAGGGAGGTGGGGGGGGGGGGATCAGAGGCTTGGGTTTCGTCTGGTTTTGCGGGACCAGTGGAATTGGAGCTAAAAAGGCAAGCGTGCCATTCGTTTATTGCACTTATCCAATGAGCATGACAGTGCATAATTTTATGCCTAAAAGGCGTGGTTGTAATGCTTTGGGCTGCATCTAGCGCCAGCACGACGATATCAAGTGCGCCTGTCCACGCCCACTGCTTTGATCTGCGCCTGCCGCTCGGCCTAGAAACTGCGCCGATGCAACGATAGGGCCCATAGACATTATTCTCATTTTCTGACTCTGGGTCAGATCAGACAGTGTGTGTGACCGGGGTGAAGAGGAGGACAGCTGCTCTTCACACCGTGTCTCCAATGCGCCCAGTGTGCATCACGCATCATTATTACTTGGAGACATCCAGTCCAATTGTCTATTAACACTTTGAATCTGTTGGATTTAATTGTGACAACCTGAGTCTCTGCTAAAAGACGGTCATGTATGTAGGCTACAGTACTTCAATCAGGAAAGACTACTATCTAAATGTAGTTAACAATGATTTATTAACACAAGCAATGATTTCATTACATGTGAACAATGATTATGAAATGTTCAACAATTATGAAATCTTCAAAATCTTTGGCGATTAGACTCTCCATCACAACATTATCGCGACGTCATTGTAATTATGAAGGGGGTAGTGAAGCCGTGATATCCCCCTGTGGAGTCTAGACCTGGTGGTGGTGATGAATTCTGAGAACTGAGAAGGGCTTCTGGACATCTCAGACCGGGGCTCTCATCTATCAAACCTTGTGTAGAATCCATACTAGAAGTCCTATGACTGTGTTGAAAAAAAAAGATTAACCTACTGTATCAGTGACTGCACACACAGCTGCACGCAATTCCCCATTACCAGCAGTTGCCACAGTGATTACGCACGGGGATCTGCCCCATGCATCCCATCGCGATCACGTCCATAACCTGACATCACCGACATGTTATTTGATAGCCTATTTCTTCCTTCTTTTTATTACATTGACATGCAGTTTTGTGGATGAAGCAGCAGCATCTCCCTACAAGTCTAGCCTATGAGGGGTTGTGAAGAAGAAGAAGAAGAAGAAGAAGGAGATGATAATAGACTTCAGAAAATCCAGCTCCACCCCCCCTCCCCTTATCATCGGGGGAGCAGCTGTCGAAGTTGTCCCATGTCTTAAATGTCTGGGAGTGCACATCTCCGACACTCTCACATGGAGCCTGAACACAACAAGTACAGTGAAGAAGGCCAACCAACGCCTCTACTTCCTGAGGAGGCTGAAGCGTGCTGGCCTCGGCACCCCAGTCCTCATCTCCTTCTACAGGTGTGTGGTGGAGAGCGTCCTCACATCCTGCATCACTGTGTGGTATGGCAGCTGCTCTGCCGCAGATAAACACTCACTGCAGCGTGTGGTCAAAACCGCACAGAAGATCATTGGCTGCAGCCTGCCAACCATCAGTGACATCTTCCGGGACAGATGCAGGAGTAAAGCTGCGAAAATCATGAAGGACTACACCCACCCTGCCAATGGACTGTTTGCCCCTCTCCCCTCTGGTAGGAGGCTACGCAGCATCAAGGCCAGAACCGCCAGGCTCAAGAATAGCTTATTTCCGGTGGCTGTGAGAATTATGAACAATGTATAACCACTCCAACGTTGCTTAATTTAATTTTCACGTATCTAATTATATACATATATACTATCATTTATATATAGTACATAGCATGTATTATATCTATATATGTATATATATAAACTGCTGCTCGTGTAATGTACTGCTGCTACTTGTTATAAAGTTTTTACCTCATTTTTTACGTATCTAATAATATAGTACATGGTATGTATTATATCTATATATGTATATATCCAAACTGCTGCTTGTGAAATGAACTACTGCCACATTCATCGCACTTTAATGCCGCCAAGCTGTGAGCGTAACAAAATGTACCTTAAGTGGCTCCTATGTTGAGCCAACACATTGCACCTTAAGTGTTCCCTTGCTCTTACACCAGGTATTTTGTTGTTTTCTGTTGTTTTTATATTGTTCTCCTTTTTAATACTCAGTTGTTTTTATGATATTTTCTGATATGATTTATGATATCCTAGTTGATATATCCTCCAGGACCTTGAGTTCGTATTTCGTTCCCTTCCATGTATCATGTTTTGGAATGACAATAAATATCCTTGAACCTTGAACCTTGTTTGTTTATCTTGCCTTTTATTGGGTCTATATGCTTCAATTTTATTTATATATTTGTTTGTATTTTACTTTTAATATTTGTTCTTGTTGTAGATCACAATTAGGCCTACAACTTTCACCTAATCCTTTTCACTTTCATATGCCATATCAGCGTGTTGTCTATTGGGCTAATTTTAAGAATGGATTTAAATGTTTTTGCAAATGAACTAGACAGGAAATAAATACATAAATACCGTAAATGACCATTAACAGCCCATTCATGACCACATGGATTTAAATAATTAATTAAAGAAGAAGAGAAGATTTGAGTGTTGACTGGTAGAATATGATTGTTCCAAGTTCTAAACATTTCCAATGACTTGAGGCGGGGAGGTGTGAACGGCAAAAACAGACTTTATTGACACAGGAGATATAATTCAAAACATCTTTTTTACAACCCATAGGCTACATATCTTTCCCAAACACATTCACTGCAAACAATTATCTCTGCTTGTCACAACAGATGCAAAGCATTTTCCAACAGGACAAATTAATCAACCAACAGAGGGGAACTGTGCGCTTCAGTTGGACAGCAGTCTGGCCTTTTCAGCTTTGGAATGTAGTTTGTGTAGGATAAGGTGCGCCTGTGCACACTTCTCACTGACTTCTCTTTGCACTAAACCACTGGGGGCGCTGGAGTTAAAGAAGTGTCAGGGTTGGTACAGATTATTTGCATAAGTTGTCTTGTTTACTTTTTAACCATTTTGTTGTTTACATAACTACGTCTGTGTGGGATACCTTTGCAAGACGATATCATACTGGGTGGTGAAACACGGATTGGATGGAGTAGATAGTCACTGGACAGGTTAGTCATGGTTTTAGTAGGGATTCTACACAAGGTTTGATAGATGAGACCCCTGGAGGAGAATGGGGTGGAGGAGGGTTGCAGCAATCATACTGAAATAACAGCAGACTGTGTATGAGAAGAGAGCAGTTTTTAAAGGTTGCCGCTAAGGCTGAGATTGGCTGAATGGGAAGATGTGGCCAACTGTGATTGGTTTAGAAAAATCACTAACGCTCCCCTAATCAGTTGAATGCAGGGCAGCTGAAAGGAAAGAGGGGAATGAGTTAGTGTGAAACAAACAAAGGTCTTTCTGGTCTGAAGTTTCACCTAAGCTTCATTTGAGACAAATTCACAGCAGATCGGCTTTGGAACTAATAAAGCAACAAAGACACATTTCGTTGTAGCCTAGACGTTCTTCCAACAATAATTATAGGTTGTTATTATTATAGTGGTAAGTTGTTGTGGAGTCGGCCTGGAAATTATTTGCTTGTTTGCTTTATTTTAGCTTTGCCACCCCAGTCGCTGTTTCCACTGTCTCCAAAATGTGCATGGATCAAAGTTAACGCACAGATGCGCACATTCTCCCATCCAGTTTGTTATAGATCACAACCTCTGTGTGGGAAGTGGTAGATGTGCTTCTTTCAGGCCCAATTTTGTTTGCTACGGTTATTAAAGAGATTCTAGTAGAAATGCCTGGAAGATGAATGTAGTTGATTGGAGAATGCATAGATTCACTTTGACTAGTCATCTCCAATTTACTAATTGATTTGATAACATTAAAAAATGAAATTCAATTAACAGAAATTGCAATTGCATGCTAGGAGGAGATCCTCAAGTTTAAATAAACAATGGTGGTTATTATTAAAGGTGGCCCTGAATTAGTCATCAAATCAATTTCTGTACTAAGACTTTTAATATCTTTAAATATGTGAGGTGGGGCCACTTCCTCTGGATGAAATGACAAAATGGTAAATGTTTCTCATGCTAGTATATAGCCAGCTAAAAGTATCAAAACACCTGTTGTCAAACTCAGTCCACTGGTGTGGTTTAGTGCAGTCTATATGAATGGTTCTATTTATTTTTTACTATAGCATATGCTACTGCCAATCTTATTATTATTATTTCTTATATATATATATTTTTTTAAGTGAGCACCCACTGTAAATAATTAAGCTCCCCCAGCCACAATAGATCTCAACAGTCACGTGAGGTCTCCAACCCCAGACGAGAATTCCCCATTAATTTTCTCCATAGACAAGAGAAGGGAAATCTGAACTACAAACTGGTCCAGCTGCATCTGGTCTTGGTCAGTAGATTATATTCTGCCTTTCAAATAAATAAATCCATGTTGAAACTCATGGAATATTGATTTAACTGAAGCTACATCAAACAGTGAAGGAACTGATGAAATATTGAATCCATCAATCTTTCCTAAATCTAGGTTTTATCACCCAGTACTACAAACTATACATCAGTGAAGAAGATACAACAATGCAATATGCTGTGTGTGTCTGTGTGCGCGCGTGCGCGTGCTTCTCTGTGCCTGTGCATGTGTGCACAGGTGTGTCTATTTGTATGTGTGTATCTTTGTGTGTGTATGTATGTGTGTGTGTGTGTGTGTGTGTGTGTGTGTGTGTGTGTGTGTGTGTGTGTGTGTCAAGTCAACTCAAGTTTATTTGTATAGCCCTATTCACAAGCATGTCTCAGAGGGTTTTACAGATAATATGTCTAAGTTTAGCTAAGCACTATCAATGAAGAGAATGGACAATATTTTATTAGAGAGGGAGAGAGGGGGAGGGGGAGAGAAGGAGAGGGAATGGGGGAAGGGAGAGAGAGGGGGGGGAGAACAGGGGAGGGAGGGGGAGAAGAGAGAGCAGAACACACACTATAATGGGGCTGGGCGATACGATATAAATCAATATGATAGTCATAGGGGTCAGTCAATATGGTTCATGTAATCAAAGTCACATTTAGTAATCCAATTACCATATTATCATATATGTACTTACCTGTGTGTGTGTGTGTGTGTGTGTGTGTGTGTGTGTGTGTGTGTGTGTGTGTGTGTGTGTGTGTGTGTGTGTGTGTGTGTGTGCGCGCGCGCGCGCTCGCGAGCGTGTGTGTGTGTGCGTGTGCAGGCTGTCAGGCTGTCTGCTCACAGGGGAAGGTTGTGCTTCTCTGGCCTCAGCTCTGAGCTCCAACCCCTCCCATCTGAGAGAGCTGGACCTGAGCTACAATCATCCAGGAGCCTCAGTGTCGCTGCTGGAGGATCCACACTGGAGACTGGACTCTCTCAGGTACGGAGAGACAACATCTGCTAGAAGGCTGAGAGTCACACACATTTTCTCTGTCACATTGAGAAGAGGAGGAATATTAAAGAGGACATGAAACAATGAAAATAGACACTTACACAGAGCTTTGTGTATTAAGCCCGGGACATACTCCATGCGGGCAGTGAGAGGCGGTGCTCCGCAGACTGCGTGCGCACCCTGCGCTGGGACAGACGGGGTCATACTCAGAGTGCTGCTCAGAGCACAGCTGTTTACATAGTACAGTGAATGACCCATGATCAAGTCAATGAAACGCAATTAAAAGTCAATGGAATGCCATTATGTTCAGTAGACTGCGGTTTCACTCTCAAACGATTGTATCAGCACATGAATAGAATCGCCAATCCTGTTTTTATTGAATGTAAATAGGCCTAGATCTGTCTCAACACAGCACATTACTTGAAATGACTAAAAACGAACAGTTAGAAATCAAAGTTTTCCACATGGGTCAAGAAATGTGGTCAAAACATGGCTCAGTGTAGCCTACTTACTTCTTCATTTCATTTATCTTCTTGACTCTCCCATGGATCTATTGTCTCCCTGCAAAGCAGAGCGGTGCGGTGCGCTGCTAGAAAAATCTGGCGACACGCGTTTACGGCTGCGGTGGCCTCGCCCCCACCGTAATTACGTCATATTGGCCGCATGGCCCTCGCGGTTGGAAGCGCGCATGGACTATGTACCGCCCTTTACTAAGATGTACTACAATAAAAAATAACATAATAAAAGTAAGCCATTGTTGAGAGAAAAAAACATTTCAGTCAGGACCACTTTAGTCAAAACACAACACCACTTTAGATAAATTTAAAGCTTTTATTTGCATAAGTTAAATTTGGCGGTATGGCTTTGTTCTGGAGGCTCCCTGCCCTTCCACGCAGCAAGCATGGAAAGCCTAAGGCAGGGAGAGCAGCAGCAGATTCTGGGAGCTCCTTGCCCTTCCACAATCTGTGGAATAGCCTTAAGGCAAGAAGCAGCAAAAGACCTCCAGGTACAGAACAGAGCGAGCAACAATGACAACAGAATCATTGACATTGTTTAAGTCAGATATAGCATAGGGAGGAGCTGGGGAGGAGGTGGGTTGCAAACAGGATTGCAGAGGAAGCAGCAATGACAGGCAGAGTAAAGCAGGTTTAAATAGGGCGCCCCTGTATGAGTTGAGCCAATGGCATCAGCTGAGCTGATGTGGGCTGGGTTTGAGATCAGCTCCTAATCAGCTGTGGGCTGGGTTTAAGCTGGGCTTGACGTTCGTGGCCTGCCTGAACTACCGCATTGCTCAATTTCAGTCTATTCAACTGTAGTTCATATGTAGTTACATGGTACCGGACCTGTAAAGTGGAGTGAGTCTATTCAACTGTAGTTCATATGTAGTTACATGTAACGGACCTGTAAAGTGGAGTGAGTCTATTTAACTGTAGTTCATATGTAGTTACATGGTACCGGACCTGTAAAGTGGAGTGAGTCTATTCAACTGTAGTTCATATGTAGTTACATGGTACCGGACCTGTAAAGTGGAGTGAGTCTATTCAACTGTAGTTCATATGTAGTTACATGGTAATGGACCTGTAAAGTGGAGTGAGTCTATTTAACTGTAGTTCATATGTAGTTACATGGTAATGGACCTGTAAAGTGGAGTGAGTCTATTTAACTGTAGTTCGTATGTAGTTACATGGTACCGGACCTGTAAAGAAGCTCCGGGCTGGGACAGAGATTGCTAAAACCCAGTGGTGGATTCGAACCACTGAACTTCAGCTTGCAAAGCAAGCGGCTTTAGCCACGAGGGCTTTCCAACTTTCTAAGTGGAGTTTGGGAGGATAACTGTATGTCAGTCAGATGTAGTTGCCACTTCATAGCTTTGTTATTATAAACAGAGGCTAGAAACATGAGGAAACAGAGGCTTCGACTTAGGCTACATCTTCACTAAGCCGTTTTCAAAGACCCCGTAGTTGAAGCCTTCCCAGTCTACACTAGAGCAGGCTCCGAGCAGTCTCCGTCCATATTAGCTCATGCGAGACGCCCGCAATACGATGCTTTACATACACTGGGCATGCGCACGCCTCTATGTTTAGTACTGGAGTCCACAACAAGAGGGCAGCAACTACGCCTACGTTCAAGTCAAAGAAAAGAAGAAGAAGAAGCAGCAAACTGTCAGAAAACAGCATTACCTTTATGATCTTTTAATAATGTTAGTAGACACATAACTGTAGGCTATAGATCCCCATTATGAGGCCAGTTTATAAAAAAATAACGCCTATTTCGAAATCGGACTTTTGAGGGCAGGGGATCCAGCCAGCACATCGACCATACTAGCTGATGGAAGCTCAGAGCTGCTCGGTTCATCGACATATAATAAAGATTCATATTCATCTCAGTGGCCTGGACACATTTACGTCCGTGATACCGGGCAAAATGGTCTGTGCGGTTCTGTGGTGATTAGCTCATGTCTTTGTAGCATTATGATTATGATTTAATTCATTATGGAAGATATATGTTGGTTTAACAGATGCAAATTATTTCTTACATAGCCTCCATGTAAAGTGACGTTATGGGCAGACCAATTGGGCTATATAACGTTATACAACGTGACGATCACATTTCAATAAATATAGTTTTTGCAGATTTGTTTCATGCTCTTCTGTATTGGACATTAAGCTGATACACACTTGTCTTGAGCTAATTCCACGAAGCTCAGTTAAGAATATGGCAAGCTAATGTGTCATTGGAAAACATTTATTGATAGTGTAACACTTAACACAATCAAATGTGTAGTCACTTTTTCACAGCAATAGCCTACTGTAGGCTACAGTCCAGCCCACCATGGTATGGGAAAGGAACCGTTGTTTGAATTATATTGAAATATATGTTATGGTGTAGTCTATGTAATGTATGCCAAATTTATACAGATATCACCATATTTAATTTCAATAAATATAAAGCATTGATTTGAAGCAGGCTGCTGGTCGGTTGTTTCGGCCGTCGTCATATCCTCTGGTCCAATCTTCGGTTGGTGTGCCTCGTCTGGTCCAATCTTCGGTTCGTGTCATAGTTCGTGTTCACTCGACATCAACAATCTTTATTATATCACATCTGATCATTTTATCCAACCTGCCTCTGACAACTAATGGGCTCCTTCTGCGATCATATTGTGATACATTCAGGTAGCCTACATGATTTACCGAAGTACATAACAATAACAACAAGGCTATTTGTTGGCAATGTTTATTGACAAAAGCATTAAAACAAGCAAATAACAATATAATTATCCGGTCACTGGCAGATAGATGCGTACAAATAGTTCAAAACAAATATCTCAGTCTCAAAACTGTTGGCATTTGACTTGTGTTATATCTGATGTTGAAACAACTGATTATCAGCAGTATTAACCTGCACAGTAGCCTAACAGGTTAACGTTATAATCTCAGGAGAGATTAAGTAGGCTAAATAAACCATACACATGAGAATTACCATTAACGTTACAGCATTTAATAACGTTCATTTTCCAAAAATCCTGTTCCTCTGTTGTCACTCGACGGTCATCATTCCCTTGAATAAACGAACGACACGTGTTATTAATCAATGGGCATTTGTTTACCCAACACAATGCTGTGCAGCATGCAATAACATTTTAAAAACATTAACACGTAACTTCTGATTCTCTAGAATGTTAGTCCTCATGTAATATTTGACAAATGGACATGTTAAATGTCATGCTTGCAATTACGTTAGCTAAAGATTACCTCAATTTTGTGGAAGGTAACGTCAAACCGCAGGCGGCCGGGGCCGGGGACCTCGTGGCTGGTGACGCGAGGTCTGGAGATAATATCCAAAAACTACTGAGGTGCCACCACGATGCATCGGATCACAAGTAAAAAGGACAGAATAATTTGGTTATCCATTTCGTTATCCATGATCAAACGTCTGTCCACTTCTCTCAACTAGCGGGGTATATGTAAACATCGCCACAAAAAGTGCGTCACCAGTGCGACATACTTTCTTCTTCTGTTGTTTGTAGGCGGGTCGCCGACAGCTTCAAGCTGCTTACCGCTGCTTACCATTAATGGTGTTATACCATAGACATAAATAATATGGACGTAGCTATCCCATTACATTTCTTCTCACTGGTGGAGTGCAAACGTTGGCCATCACCATCTTGATATTTCATCAGCAGAGTGGGAGGGAATGGGTTGAGTCCTTCTGCACTTGTTTGTTTGTTTATTTATTTAAGAAAAGGGACAATGCACATTAATTAACATGAGCACGTGAGTCCATCATGTAAATGTGCCAGATTTAGCCATACAGGCTAATTTTCATCTGCAGTCCCTGGCAGGTTGATGTTATATGTAAAACATTAACAAACACATGCAATAGTACAGAAGACATAAGTAGACAAAAGCATATAAAAGAAGAAAAGCACAAGCAGATTAATAGCATATAAAAAGAACATGCAAGATGACATTAGCATATTCTATACAATACATGCCAGAGCAACAGCACATAAGCACATAAAAACAGACAAAAGCATATAAGCACAATTATGCAGCCCCTGGTTTACTGTAAAGCACGGACAAAAGCACAGACAAAACCACATGCCCTACAAAGCAGACAAACAATGACAAACAACGAGAAATGCTATCCTGGAGTATGAATGCATGTTTGATTTAACAAATTTAACACGAGAGGGAGGGGGTTGTGGGCACATTTACCACTGGTACAGGGTTGTGGCACGAGGCGAAGCCGAAAAACTAAAAAAAAAAACTACTCCCAAGATACCACAAGTACAAGTAAACCTAGGTCGCAGAGGTCTAAAGATCTTAATATTCTAATTAAGGAGTCTGGCTTGTTTGACGTTTGGAGGAACATAAATGTAGGAGTTAAAGATTACACTCATTACTCAGCATCACATCGGGTGCATTCTTTCTTTTTGATGAATACTGGAGATAGATATAGGGTGATGGACTGCTCAATAGGAACAGCGGATATATCCGATCACAATATAATTTATCTGACTATACATTTGAATGATAAGCAAAGAAATGGACTTTGGAGATTGAACGTTAGTATTCTAAACAATGAAAACGTGGTGACGCAGATCCAAGAAGAAATCATTGATTGTATAAAGGTTAATGACAATGGTCAAGTGAATCCAGTCCTGGTATGGGATACGGTCAAAGCAGTAATGAGAGGGAAATTAATATCAAAAACGGCATATTTGAACAAGCTCAGGAAATTAAGATATGAGGAGCTACAGAGAAATTTGAGAGAATTAGAGAGTCAACGTCCAATAGAGGGAGATGAAGCATTGGTTGAGCAGTTAAAAGGAGTAAGGAAGCAAATAGAAGATATGGGGAAGGATGAAATAGAGAAGAAATTGAGATTCACAAAACAGACATTTTATGAAGCAGGACCGAAGGCAACTAAAATCTTAGCGAAACGCCTCAAAAATCAACAAATTAGGAATTCAATACATAAAATTAGGGATCCCTCGGGAAATAAACTTACCTATGAGCCAGAAAAGATTCAGAAAATCTTCAAAGAATACTATGAAAACTTATACTCGCAACCTGAGTTGGAAAATGAAGATAGCATTAGACAATTTCTACTAAAATTAGACCTCCCGTCCATAGGTGAGATACAAAATGAAACTTTGACCGATCCCATAACAAGAGAAGAACTGGTTTCTGCAATTGGGAGGCTGAAAGCCAACAAAAGCCCGGGGAGCGATGGCTTTCCAAATGAGTGGTATAAAATCTTTAAAGAGGAACTCGCTTCGGTCCTGCTGAACTCCTTTAACTGGACACTGGACAAAGCTGAGGCTCCCCCATCATGGAAAGAGGCTGTGATCTCGGTCCTACCAAAGGATGGGAAGAATAAAGAGTATTGTGAGTCCTATCGCCCTATATCTATATTGAATGTTGATTATAAACTGTTTACATCTATAATGACTAAGAGAATGGAAGCTATTTTACCAGATTTGATACATGAAGATCAGACGGGGTTTATAAAAGGCAGACAAACGCAAGATAACATCAGACGTACTCTTCATATCATTGAACAGGTGGACAAGCAACATCTAAATGCAGCCCTGGTGAGTCTCGATGCAGAAAAAGCGTTTGATCGGGTCAGTTGGTCTTTTCTGTTTAGAGTTCTAGAAAGGTTGGGATTCAACGATCAATTCATAAGATGCATACAAGCCTTATATGACAACCCGACCGCTAGAATAAAGATCAATGGCCATCTGACGGATAGATTCAAACTGTTCAGAGGGACTCGCCAGGGCTGTTGCGCTAGCCCCGCCCTCTTCGCGATTTCCATAGAGCCGCTGGCTCAAGTTATTAGAGAAAGTAGAGAGGTGAGGGGCGTCACTGTAGCAAAAGAGGAACATAGAATAGGTCTGTTTGCAGACGACATTATTGTTTTCCTACAAAATCCAAACTCAACATTTCCCAAGCTTATGTCAATTCTAGATGAATATGGTAAGATGTCAGGTTATAAACTAAACATTACAAAGACTCAGGTTTTGGCATTTAATTTTTCACCCAGTACAGCAATCAGGTTAAAATACAAATTGAAATGGGAGGCAGATTCAATTAAGTACCTTGGGGTGCTAATTACCCATGACAAGAACAAAATATATGAGTCAAATTATAATATTATTAATAATAAGTTAAAGAAGGATTGGTTAAAATGGTCTACGCTGATTATGGATTTTAGTTCTAGAATAGAGGTGATCAAAATGAACGTGTTGCCGAGGCTGTTATACCTCTTTCTATCATTACCGGTTAAGATCCCAGACTCTCAGTTCGTATCGTGGGATAAACAGATATCACGATTTATATGGGCAGGTGCCAGGCCCAGGGTGAAATTCAAGACACTCCAGATTGGAAAAGAGAGAGGAGGCCTGGCATTACCAAACATCAGGGAATATTATTATGCTGCTCAACTGAGATATGTTGTCTGTTGGTGCTCTCCGACCTACCGGGCTAGATGGAAAGATATTGAGATGGGTCTGGAGCAAGTTCAACCTCAGACATTACTAGGGGGAAAGGTCCGTGCAATTTTAAAGGGAGATAACAACATTCTAGAAAACTCATTAATAATTTGGAAAGAAGTGGTTAAAAAATATAACTTGGCAAAAGATAGTAAACTATTGATCTGGCCAGCCCAGTCCCCCAGCTTCAGACCTGGAGAATTGGACAATACCTTTGCAAGGTGGAGGGAAAGGGGTGTGACAGCCATGTGCACACTATTGGAGGGTCACAATTTTAAGTCTTTCGAGAAGTGTAAAACCGAATTTGATCTAGAAAACTGGGACTTACTCAGATATCTTCAGTTAAGACACAAAATTAGAAATTACAAGAAATTATAACAAGAAATTAAGAAACAAATCTCAGATGAAGGAAATGAAGTGATTGAAGTATTTTTGGGAGCATATAGTCAAACCCCAGCTAAAACTGTTTCTAGATTATATAGAAGTTTGCAAAACCGTAATGGGAATAATTCACTGTATGTTAAATCGAAATGGGAGCTAGAACTGGGAATTAATCTGTCAGAGGATGATTGGCTTTCGATATGCGAAACACAACAAACTTCAACAAGCTCCAGAGGATGGAGGGAATTTGGCTGGAAAAATCTGATCCGCTTTTTTATCACACCTCAAATCAAAAACAAACAATTAGGTGAACAGCAGCCCTGCTGGAGACAGTGTGGAGTGGTGAACGCCAATCATTCTCATATTTTCTGGCTTTGCACAAAAATACAATCTTTCTGGGTCACAATTAGTCAAACTGTAAAAGAAGTCTTGGGTTACGAGTTCCCTAGGGAGCCACAGGTTGTATATCTTGGGTTAATCACAGAAGAGGCCATACATAAGGAGGACTTCTATCTCTTTAAGATTCTCACTCTTGCGGGGAAAAAGGCCATTACGAGGAATTGGCTCAAAGAAGATCCACCAGGAGCAGATCAATGGTTGGCCATAGTAGAGGAGATTCACTCCATGGAAAAAATGACTTTTCGCATTAGAACAAAGGCCAAGATTCTGGATCGCCGATGGGAAAAGTGGACTGCCTTTAGAGCAAGAGGCGAGCAGAATCCAATAACGGACTAAAAGGAAGGACCCGAGAACAGAGAAGCGTAACCCCCCGCGACAGTTTTGTTTTTGTTTGTCTCTTTCTGTCCCTGTCTTCTTTTCCTTTCAAGTGTCGATGTAAGTCTATGTACTTTTGTTAACTCAAAATAAAGAGTTAAAAAAAAAAAAAAAAAAAAAAAGTACAGTTATTTAAACAGTTATCTAAAGCAGCCCGTTTTGGTGGTGGTGTGTTGATATCTGGTGACGGCAGAGGGCGTTTGTTTGTTTGACAGTCCCAGGTTCGGGGTCCGGGCGCTAGTCCGACCTCCCGCTAGTCCGAACTCGTGACAACTCAAGCTCAGCCAGTTCTCTCTCCCCAATTTCACCATGTCGTTCTTTGTTCACTTCACCTTCATCTTCATCTAACCACTGCTCAAAACTCAATCCACCCAGTAAATCAAACGTTACTACGAAATCGGACATTTCCTTGTGTTAGAGATCGGCCATTTCCTTGTTGAAGATTTGCAGACTGACAGGCTAACAGTGGGCGGAGTCAGCACAGGGAACGGAGTCAGCATCAGGGAGCGGAGTGATACTGCGGTTGGAGCCGAACTGTAGATTGTTGGCATATTTACCACTGTTGCTAGCCAATCAGAATCCAGTATTCACTCATGCCGTTGTAGAATGTTCAATAGCCAATGTTTTATGGAGTTGGAGAAGGAGTTGAAAGATGTGATGTTTCTCAGTTCTACGGGTATAGTGTTCCAGGTATGTGCTGCTCTGTAGGAGCAAGGGAATTTTACAGTCTCCTCTGGTAGAGGCTCTGGTAGATGAATTTTGGATTTGTGAAATGAATTCCTTGAGCGGAGGGGGGGCTAGACCATGAAAAATTTCATACACAAGTAAAATATCTGCAAATTTGATCATGTTTTCCCAATTTAAAAAGTCATATTTAGTTAAGATTTTACAGTGGTGATATGAGTTAGATTTTTTGTCCAGTGTTTTCAGGGCTCGCTTATAAAGTGTTTCTACTGATTTTAAAGTAGTTTTACCTGTCTGTGTCCAACTAGTGAGACAGTAATTAATATGTGAAAAAAACATAGCATTGGCATACAATTTTGAGGCCTCAGTAGTCAGATTGTTCCTGATATATTTGAAATTTGCCAGGTTGAATTTGATTCGGTTGGCAACTTTTTTAACTTGTTTTTTAAATGTTAGCTGGGAGTCTATTATTATGCCTAGGTATTTAAATTCTTGCACGACTGCAAGACTGCTCCCTGCTACCAACACATCTGGGTCTGGATCTCTGTTTGCAGACTTGGAAAAAAACATACATACAGTTTTGCTTACATTGAGGTGTAGACATGACTCAGTTAACCAGTTTGATATATTGACCATTGCAGCTGACAGATCTGCTGCAGCTTGTGCCTTATTTTTTGCATGTAGATATATGATCGTATCGTCAGCATACATCTGACGATGTACGTGAGATGGGGGTTTCCCAGAGCCACAGCTCCGCCTGCTATTGGTCCGTAATCTGCAAGCTGCGGTTTAACTGGACAGGCGATCTGTCAATCACCCCCTTTTCTATCTATCTATTTGACTCCAAACGGGCGAGTTATATAAAAAATGACCCCCCCCCCCCCCCCCACATGTTATGAAAAAGTGAAATTAGCTATATAGACCAAAACCGTGTTTCGGTCCAGACTATAAAGATATTTAATTACTGTTACAAAGTGGGGCATTTTAACAGGAACGATGGGACTTCTGACTCCTGCCTCAAATGACCATTCGAGGAATTACAGCTTAAACAAAGACGTCCATATCTTCAGGGTAAAGGGGGTGGGCTCGCCCACTGTGTTATACATATGGCTTTAGCTGTTAAATCCTAAACTCAACAGGCAACATGTTCACCTTGAATTCATTACCTCCTACATGTGTCCTAGGAGGAGCATTCAGTAGATAATGAATGATGTTATTTTGCCTAACCTGCAACCTCTTCTGTAATCTCATTATCAGGCCACTGTACCAGGTAGAACAGGCAAAATCAAAATGGCACTGTATCAGTGCTGTTACAAGGAGTTTTGTAATAGTAATATCAAACTGACTTGTTCTGCAATACAGAAATTTAGTTTACTGGCACTTTTTGATAATAATAATAACGTATTCAAATAAGTTTTTTATCAGAACCTGTTAAAGTAGTACTCTGCCCCTCCCCCCCAACCGCAGTGCATTGTCCTGTCTTTTCTCAGGTAAAATGCAAATGAAGTAGAGTCACATGATCAAAGGTTTCATTTCCTCTTAAATGTTTCCATCATCAAAGAGAATCTGCTGATCTGATTTTGTTTCTTCCTCCAGTGTGGACCATGATGCAGTGCAGTGGTTGAAACAAGGTCTGAGGAAATGTAAGTATGCATTTAGTTTGATTCATGAAAACAAAGTAACACAATCAGCTATAGAGTACCGCAGGGATGATGTATTTTTGTAGGCTTAACCAGAACTCCAGAACCTGAACTCCGTCAAGCCGCCCTAAGCTCATTCCCCAAGTTTGAAGTCGATCAGACGAAGGGTTCTTGAGATAAACCGCTTTTTGTGTTTGCCAATAGGTGGCGCTATGCCGAATAGCACAAAATTCGGCACTGAACTCTGTCAGTCAGGTCCCCCTACTGTAAATTAACTCTCCGAGTTTGAAGTCGATCCGTCGAATGCTTCTCGAGATAAACCACCACTTTGTGTTTGCTAGTAGGTGGCGCTATACTGAATTGCATGAAATTCAGCACTGCAATCCAACATGTACCCCTAAGCGCAGTCCCCGAGTTTGAAGTTGATCCGACGAATGGTTCTCGAGATGAACGGCACTGCACTCCATCAGGTCACTCCATCACTCCATCACTCCATCACTCCATCATCTAAGTTAGGGGCAAACATACATGGGCAAAAATCTCAATCTGGCCCCCAATGTCCTGAAAAGAAAACAACCCCCAAAAACTCAATAAAAGGCAGAATTATGTGAATGAATCTCATCTGCTACAGCCATTTGATTTGTATCACTATATATTTATATCAGGGGATGAACAGGAGAAATGACCAATCACAGAGAGAGGGGTAAAAATAAGGAGACTCGTGTTGGCAGGTATGAAGTCGATCAGACGAATGGTTCCCGAGATAAACCGTTTTTTGTGTTTGCCAATAGGTGGCGCTATGCCGAATAGCATGAAATTCGGCACTGAACTCTGTCAGGTC